>NC_056732.1:1481466533-1481546533 GCF_019279795.1 Protopterus annectens
TTTTTAGCCCTCCTTTCTTAAATGTAATTGAAACTTTCCTTTTGGTTCAGGTTTGTTTGTTAAGAAACAGAACTGGCAATTCCAGCAGAGCACAAGCAGCTTTTAAAAGATAGTGGCAGAGAGGCATCCTAAAGAAAGAAGGGTCTTCCCCAAACCAAGGACAGTCTTAAAAAAAGAAAGAAAGATAAAGGCAGACTGTATATATGCCCTTTCCTATTCCCCCCCCCCCCCTTCTCATTGGCAACCCAGTAAAACTTCCCAAAACTGAAGGTCTTCACTTCTGTCTTTTGTATCAGATAACTTCAGACACTTGGGTCCTGAGAATTATTTAAAAAGTATATGACTGACAGTGGAATCCCCCCGCCTTATTTTCAAGGGATTCCTGTACATGCATCCAATCGGATATCCATTTCCTCCTATTGTAGTTCAAATACATTCTCATGGGGTGTTAGAACCAGTTCCTCTAGATCATATTCTGTCAGTCTGTCTCCCTCTCTCGAGACTCAAACTGTGAACTTTGTGTCTGTAAGATAAACACCTTAGCCATTATGCCAACCTCACACTTTATAACCAGCGGCCAGAATCAAGCCTCGTACCTTGTATATGTGAGGTTAAGACCTTAACCATTATGCCATCCCTCCCATTTCCAGCTTTCTGTTTTTAAAAGATGCTCATCATTGCATTCCAGTTCTCTGTGTTTACAAAGTGCCAAACTTGTTTGATAGCCCATTGCAGGTTGCAGGGTATTCATATTTAGAAAATTGCCTTATCACTTTCTTGGGTGAAAAACTTTATTCTCAGTCTGGTATTTCAAGTGAATTTAGAGAAATCGGCTGCTGTTCATTCTTACTGGATAGAGTTTCTAGGATGTCTCCTATGTACATGCCCCATGATGGCTTTTCGTCCTGCAGGTAAAGTAGAACTTTATAAGGAATCTGCCATGGAATCTCTTAGGATTAAAGGTTTCATGGCCTCCACAATTATCAAGATTCCTTTGCCCAGACTTCACATGAGAAAAATTCAGTAGTCCAGTAGTCCTCAAGTCAGTGTGGACTCTGCACCATTTCCCAATATCTTTTTAGATCCAGAATGCATGGATGTGTCAGAAGGGAGATTCTCTGATAGACAAGTCAGTTGTCACTCAACCCAGGCCTCTACTGTATGCTCTCCAGCCTCTACTCATGTCTGTAACCAACGATGCTTCAGACTTTGCTGTAGTTTCCATAGGGGTGAAAATCTAAGTTCTGTGGAACCAACAGAGCAAAGTGAAACACAAGGGCGGGACACTTAAACCTTGACACGGTTATTAATAGAACATGCTGGAGGGACAGATTCATCACCCAGAGACTCCCTATGCTGTGGAACAAAATCCCGGTACATGTGAGGCAGACCACCTCGCTGGCCTTGTTCAAGAGGAATCTTGACCAATGGATGGGGGATCGCAGATATACCCCAGGGATTACTTCAGTGTCACTGCTTGACAGAGGCACAGCAAAATAATAGGCATAGTTTTATTCAAACTAAAGGGGTGGCGAAAGCCAAATAACTATGGGCTAGGCTTATAAATGCCCTTGGGCAGATAGCCTAGTATGAACCTATGAACCTAAAATGTCTAAGAAGTTATGGTACTAATAAATGCTGTCAGTTTTCAAAAGCATCTTTGGACTCTGTGATGTGGTACATAAAAGCCGTGGCAAAATATTCTACCTCCTTTGCAGAATAGCCATGGCAGCCTGAGAATTAGCAACTCAGTACAATTAATCCCTACAGGTTAATTGGATTCTGTCTGAGAAGAATTATGCAGTGGACAAAGCTGAGCATCACTAGCACAGATACCACGAATAGCAGTTGAACCCAAGGGTGTTCCTGGAATAGAACCAAGTGTGGAGAGTACCTCAAGTAAGTCTGCTTTCCTATACTCATAACAGACAGTTAAAGAAATCTTGCTCCAGGACTGCTTGCATAGGGATCTAGAAAACAGATACTTTCTCAATCCCATGGACAGGAATATTCCTTTATGCCTTTCCTCCGATAGGCACAGTTTTTCTTAAGATTTAGAGGGACTCTACAAGGATTATACTGATAACTCTCTTTTGGCCTGGGCAGTAGTGGTTCTCCTTTCATCTGAAAATGGTCAAGGGAAATTCCCACAAGCGTCCTCCCAAGATGGATTTATTTTCACATGTCAGGGGTTCTCTGATCCACATCACCCTTCCACTTACTGTTTGGATGACAGAATTTTGTTCTTTTTAGGTTCACTTTCATTGAGGATGTGCAGCAGATATTAAAGGAGCTTAAGAAAATTTTCTAGCTGCTAGAAAACCATATATGGCTGAGTGGGAAAGATTTTCTAGTTGGGGTCGAAGCATGAACAAAGATATTTTTAAGGTTCTGATACTTTTAGTTTTGCAGTATTGATGTGAGGAGTTGTTCTGTGGCCTTTGTCACTCATCTATCAAGATTCACCTTTCAGCCAGCTCTGCTTGCCTGTCCATGCCCAATCCCATTTCTAGCCTACCTAAACTGAAACAGTTTTTGAAGGGGTATTACATATCCATCTAGCCAGAAGACATGTGGTTCCTCCATGGGACCTTAATTTTGTACTGGAGAAGCTTAAACTTTTTCCATTCTAACCTGCTCACAATGTTTTTCCAAGGTAAGCACTTTAAATCAACAATGTTACTCATTTATCTGATTTCTGCAAGAAGATTATCTGAGTTACAAAATCTTAAGGCAACTTTAAGAACCAATTCCTCTCTCATAGGATCATAGGAGGTTAGTATGCTAATGGCACAGGGGCCCTTACAAGCCTAGCTAAAAGTTTATGCCCAAAAAGAAACCTCAGTTAGCACCTGTCACCCCTGTCATTGAGGAACACAGGTGGAACCCCTGGGACAAATTTGTGATTTCCCCATCCACTCATGAAGGCTGTGCTTGAAGAGGGTCAGCGAGGTTCTCTGTTTGACATGTATGGGAAGTCTATTCCAGAGACGGGGCAGCCTCTGGGAGACCAACCTGTCTCTCCAGCAGGTTTTGTTGATGTATATTAGATTCAGGCCTTTTGAGGGGGGTAATCTGTGAAGAGTTAGACTTACGGATATGGAGCATCTCTAGTAGGCAGGGCCCAAGATTGCCTTGTTTGTTTGTTTTTAGTTGCTAGGCAGTTAATTGCAGGATTAGATTTTTGATGTTATTGGTGGATTATGATCATGTGGTTTATATGTGGTGTTTTATGTTGTATGTTTTTGTTATTTTCTTCATTCTGATGAAGTCTTTTGATACAAACAAGACGAATGCGGCAAATAAAACTCTTTTGGGGACCTGCTGTGTTAGTGATATCCTTTAATTACAAGTTGCTTGTTTTTTATTGATTTTTTGACTTTTTGTGGTTCTTGGTTTGATATTTGCATCTTGAGACCTGATGGATACCCCAGCTCGAACTGTTACCCTTGGTGAGGATCCTCTGGAGAACATTGGTCTCCTGACTCAACTTATTCAGCAGCTTTCTCAGGAAGCTATGAATATTAATGGCCAAAGAAGTGTTTCTACAGCTGGTTCGATTTCTAATGTAAGGCAGTGTAACATTGTGGAGAATGGTGCGCCTTTAACTACTAATAATTCAGTAAGTGCACTAAATACCAGTGATTGTGAAAGACACACGGTTAATTTCCAAACCTGGTTTAATAGAGACTTTAACTTTAATACTACTGCTTCTAGTGAGGTGTGCACCCTCAACGAGAGCTTGCAGTTATTTGAGCAAAAACTGCTCAAATGTAGAAAGCTTCAATTAGAGAGCTTGTATTTCATTTCATGTATAAAATCCCAGATGGTGGTGAAGGGGCTAAGGTCGTGGAAATACCCGAATGGGTTAGGACCGGACTCTGCTGTACATCGTGACTTGATAGCCTTATTTAATAAACACGGCTGTGAGCTTAAGGAAGTTCTGGTTAAGTATAATTCAACATCTATTGAAGGATATCAACGTGTACTTACTGAAATGGATAAACAAATCCATGAAGACCTCCTTTTTGAGAGGTCTGTGCTTCAATACAATGATATCTTTATTAAGGTGAACAATATTGTTAAAAGTATTAAAAAATGGAAAGGAAAATATCAGAGAGACATAAAAGCCTATTGTGACAGTTTTGCCTACCTAAAACCTCCTTCCCCTTCTGTAACACTCCCACTGGACGCGGAAGCCAGTAACAGGTTTGCTACACCTGATGACGAATTTTCAAATAACTCTGGCAACCATGCCCCTTTAGGACAGGACCAGCCGAGGAGGTCGGAGGGAATCCTGAATCAGGGCCGCACGGTGATCTACAGGAAACAACAGAACTGTCATTCTCGGACGGACCACTACAGTTCCAACCAGCAATCAAGGAGGCAACACAACAGGAGATATTGATTTTGAATGAGGCTTCCCTTGAGGCAGAGAATACGGATAGTGTATATCCTAATGTCTACATTTCTAATGGTGACTTTTGTGTCTACTATTTTTTACCATGGAAAGTGAATACAAATGCTTTTCAGCAAAGCCTTTAACTATGTACCTAACAGTCGCTTGAAAATAACTGAACTTGTTAGTGATTTAAAATCATTTACTAGAAATTTGATTTTTAAATTGCTTTTTGAGGATAGGCCACCTAATGCACCTAGTAATGCACTTAAGGAAAAAGTGCTTATAACCCTCCAGTAGCTAGTTGCTTATCTTTGACAAAATGTGCGAAATTGATTTTAGAGCACTTTGTAGTGATACTTATGGTGATTCTGCTGATAATCTCAGTAATGAAGAAAGAGCATTATTTGATTTTTGTAATAGGTTCATACGTTGGTACTAGGATATCGGCCCTAGGGCCTGTACAAAACTAGCCATAACAATTCCCTGGCTATTTCTTCCCACAGTATTTACTTCCCTGGACCCCTGTCTAGCAGGGAAACTGACGTAATCCCCGGGGTGAATTTCCTTTCTTCCATACAGTCATCAAGTTTCCTTTTGAAGAGGGCCAAAGAGGCGCTCTGCTTGACATGTATGGGAAGTCTATTTCAGAGTCTGGGGAGTCTCTGGGTCAGGAACCTATCCCTCCAGCATGTTCTGTTCATTGTGATGACAAGGTTTAGATTCCTGGAGCATGTCTCTCTGCGAGATTGGGATTTTTTTATGTCCAACAGCTCTAGGTTTAGGTTCATAGGTTCATAGGTTCATACTAGGCTATCTGCCCGAGGGCATTTACAAGCCTAGCCCATAGTTTTGTGGCTTACGCCACCCCTTTAGTATGGGGAACTATACCCATTATTTTGCTGTGCCTCTGTCGAGCAGTGACACTGAGGTAATTCCTTGGGTATATCTGCGATCTCCCATCCATTGGTCAAGATTTCTCTTGAACAAGGCCAGCGAGGTGCTCTGCCTCACATATACCGGGATTTTATTCCACAGCATAGGGAGTCTTTGGGTGATGAATCTATCCCTCCAGCACGTCCTATTAATAGCCGTGTCGAGGTTTAAGTCTCCCGCCCTTGTGGCTCTGACGGATTTAGATTTTTTGAGGTGCAGCATATTCATCAAATCTGGGTTTGACATGGCCTTGTATGTTAGGCAAAGGTCACCTCTGAGCAAGCGGGCGACTGAATAGAGCTGGAGTTCTTTCAGTCGGGCAGCATAGGACAGATGTTTGAGAACCTTTATCCTTTTGGTGAGGAACTTTTGTGGCCTCTCCAGCTGCTGCAAGTGTCGGGTCAGATACATTCCGAATGGGGCATTATACTCAATCATTGGTCTGATGAGTGATGAGTATAGGGAGACTATGACCTCCCTTGATCTAGATGAGAATCCCTTCATGATAAGGTGGGCAATGTAGAAGGTCTTCCTAACTACTTTAGCTACATGGGTGTCGAATGACAGACTACTATCAACCTGGGTCCCCAGGTCCCTGATAACTTCTTCTGTGCTCAGTGGATTGCCACCTATTTGGTAGCTAGGGGTAACCTTGTTTTTCCCGAAGGGTATGACTATGCATTTTTGGCATTTAACTTTAGGCCATGGCTCTGGCACCAGTTATCCGTTTCTGTGAGACCCTTCTGAAGGATATCTGTGTCAGATGTGTTTTCTACTATGGCCCAGTTTGCAGTCATCTGCAAACTTTGTCAGCCATAACCCTCCTGTGTTTGCTTGTACTTCAGAAAAGTAGATGCCAAACAAGAGTGGGCCCAGGACTGAGCCCTGTGGTACACCACTTGTGACAGGCTTTGAGTCTGACATGGCGCCAGCAACTCTGACCCTGTGGGTTCTGTCACTCAGCCAGTTTGCAACCCATCTTGTGATGTATGGGTTAACATTTAAGCTGATGAGTTTTTCAATGATACCCGAGTGGGGTATTGTATCGAAGGCCTTCGCCAGATCGAGGTAGGCTGTATGGACTGCCTTTCCCTCATCAATGGCTTTGGTGACTGTTTCAAAAAGTCAACCAAGTTTAAAAGGCATGATCTGCCTTTGACAAAGCCAAACTGGGATGGATCCAAAGTCTGCAAATTCCCTATGTCTTTATTTATGAGGTCCATTATGATCCTCTCCATGGCTTTGCAGATAAGGCTTGTCAAGCTAATGGGCCGGTAATTTCCAGGGTCGGTGGAGGCACCGCCTTTGTGAAGTGGGACCACAGTTGCAGTGCGCCACCCCTGGGTGCGTATCCAGAGGTAAGACTATGATTAAACAGCTGTCCTAGCTGTGGGTTTAATTCCTCGTTGAGTTCGTGGAGCACACAGCCGGGGACACCATCAGGTCCCATGGATGCTGTGTTTTTGCTTTGGAGAGAGCAGTTCTCACTTGGGCGTTGGAGATGTTTGGGGGCTGCAATCGCTTGGTATAGATATCTCTCCTTTTCGGGCAGAGAGGGAGGAGAAGTTTGCACTGAACCTGTCAGCCAGTATGTTGGCAATGTCTGTAGGATCAGTAATCTTCACATCATTTTGAACTAGTTCTGAGCATATCTGGGAGTTTCCTCCCAGGTTTCTAACATAGCTAAAGAAGGCCTTATGATTGTCTTTTGAGTCTTTAGCTATTTTTCTCTCAAAATTTGCTTTGGATGATTTTATGAGAGCTCTTAGTTTTTTACTTATAGTGATCAAGGGTGTCTTACCTTTTAAGGATTTTGTTCTATCTTGTAGTAGCTTCCTCCTTTTGTTGTAGAGTTTGTTTATGGCTGGGGTCCACCAGACTGGACGCTTGCCTTTGGTACAAAGAGTCTTTGTTTTGCTTGGGATTGCCTTATCCATGCAGTCCTGCAGGTGCTGGTAGAAGGCACTTGTAAGTGATTCAGCGGCTTGGGTACTGTTTTCCGCCGGCTCGGGGGCCTTAAAGGAGACCACACTAGTCTTTAGAAGTGTGAAGTCGGCTTTCGAGAAGTTCTTTACTGTGGTCTTTTTATTTCAGGTGGGGTGGGATGAGGACCTCCAGCGAGATTAGTTTGTGATCTGATCTCACCAGTGAGGGGTATACTTCCGGTGTTGAACATTGTGCTCCCATGTTCGTGATGATGAGATCAAGTATGTTTTCTCCTCTTGTGGGATGGTGACTAGTTGTTCCATGGCATTTGAGTTTATGAATTCCAGGAACTTTTGGGCTAGGGTGTTTGGGCTTGAGTAGTGTTCCCAGTCTATATTAGGGTAATTGAAGTCACCTAGTATGATGGTGTTTGGTGATACATTTATCCCTCTAGTGTTTTCAGGAAGGCCATGTGAGGTTCCTGAGTTTGTGAGGGTGGCCTGTAACATGCTACAATTTGCAGAGCAGTCTTGCCTATGGTTAATTGCACCTGGATGGTCTCCGATGCATCGTGCGTTGCCACCAGTCTTGAGGTGTGGGTGTCCTTGATGAATATGGATATGAGCCCTTCTTTCTTGGTATTGTCCGGATTTTGGGGCCGGAACGCATGATAAGAGGTAAAACCTGATAGTGCTGGGGTGCTCTCAGGAGCCTTGAACCAGGTTTCTGTCACTGCACAGACATCGATGTTCTCCATACTGAGAAGGGCCTCGAGTGCGTGCATTTTGAGATTTAGACTTCTGGCAGTGAGCAGCATTACCCTTAGTTTATTGCTTTTGTTGTGTTCTAGGGTGGTAGGTTTAGAATTTGAGCCTTGCCTAAAAAGGCACTATGGGGTGGCAAGAGCCTTTGCCAATATCCGAATCCCAGGGTGACAGGTGCAAGCCGTCCCTTGAAACAGCGTGGCTTGTCCAGCATGTCATCCCAGGCAGACAGACATTGGATCCCCTTTGAATGATACCAGAGTTTAAGCCAATTGTTAAAGCTGATCATCTTATCTCTGTATTGTGGCATCATTCTTGGTGAAGGTAGGATACTGCTCAAGGTCAGGGTCATACCTGCCTGGGCTACATAATCAGAGAGCTCCTCAATGTCTCTTTTCATGTAGTCCAAGGAGGTACGTCTCAGGTCGTTTACACCAGCGTGGACAATGACTGAGTCGTATTTGTACCTGCTGTTGAGAGACCTGAGTGCTTGCGTTATGTGGCGGATTCTAGCGTCCGACAGGCAGCTTACTGTGACCTTCTCCTTACTCAGTCTGGTGAGCGGGATGTCAGTGTGTCTGACTATGGAGTCACCAATGACTAGTGTGTCTGGCATTGTGTTTGGCCTTAAGGGCTGTGACTGTTTGACACTCTGACTGTGAGGTCTATGTGTTGCAGGTGTTGTGTTCTGAGGTGGTGGTTGTTTGGGTGTCTGCTTTGGTGGCCTCTGCTGTTTTGGTAGATTTTTGATCAGAGCCCGAGTATGTCTTTGTGTGTTTATGTGTATGATTTGAGGTTGTGATGGTGCTATGTGAGACTGGGTCTATAGTGTGTGTGGTAACCTTCTCCTCCTGACTGGTCTTGCCAGTCCTATGTTGAGAGAGCTCAGCCTCCAGTTTGGCCGTATAGTTGCATCTCTCGCATGTATTTGTGTTTTGTGGGAGGAGGAGAGGGTTGTCTGTGTACATGAGGCAATTGTAACATTGCCTCAATATTCCCAGGTTCACCAGCTGAGCAGGAGAGGACACTAGCAACTGATCCCTCGACATGCTAGAAGGACTAGACAAAAAAACTTTAAAAGAGATTCCGGGGGATGTGGGTGACCGAGAAATGGGGGTTTGCCTTTTTGGGGTGCTATCTATAAGAGTGCCGTATCAAGGTAATAAGTACTGTTAGGAGCAAGTGCCAGGTTTAACAGATAGAGAAAACTCTACTTGGAGTCAAGTAGAGATGATCTTTTTAGGTATTAGAGAACGTGCTAGTAACAGGGATGCTTAAAGGTAAGATTGAAAAGAATGCACTCTGCAGTGTGCACTAGAGAAGTTAGATATGAAAGTAGGTAACTTGAGTTTTACCTGTTTAAAAAGTTAAGGTTTAGTGGAGAGTTACTATTTTTAAAACAGCAAGATGGACTGAAAGGGGTGGTTACTTTTGTATTTTGGTACTATGAAATACTGTAGGATGGCCAATAAATTTAAATAATTGAAGGGGTGGGATTTCAAAAGTGATGGTTTTGTGATTACTCACATAAGCCAGTGAAATTAGAGAGAAATGAGATATATGGTCAGATTAACATAAGAGGCGGGCAACTAGAAAGACAGTGGTATTTAACAAGACAACTTAAATGGGTGGGAGGGAAAAATTCTGCCTGACTCAGAACAGAGAGAGCTGTGGTCTCTTTTGAAGTTTTAATATGCTGTTAAAACAGAATGCAAGCAAAACACAAGGTAAAGAAAACAAACTACAGTATTCAAAATATAGAAAGGCAATACAGAAATACAAAAAATAACAGCAAACTAACCTTTCTTTCACAGCAAAGTGTAGCAGAGTCTGGATGAGCCTTTCGTCTGACAATTACAGACTTCTTCAGACATGGTCTTGTATGACAATTACAGACTTCTTCAGACATGGTCTTGTATGTTACGCATAAATCGCCTCTCCACAGACGATATGTGACAGAGTATAGATGGAGTTTTTTTTACATGGTCAGCATAGGCCATCTGTTTAGGCTTGTGATTATTTTAGTGAGACCACAGCACGGCAACAACGTAAATATAACAAAACTGGTATGGATGGCGACCTCAGACACCTCAGCTCGGACACAAGCCAGACAAAATCCAGATAATAGACGTTTATTGCACAAAAACACAAAAACGAAGTACTTAATCCAAGTTAAGCGCTTTCGTCTGACAATTACAGACTTCTTCAGAACACAGACATACATCTTTTCCTTCATTTATAAATAAATTTAGGCGCCAAAATGCACTATTCAATCAATAAAGAATTAAAGGTACAAGGACTAATTAGTAAAAATGCGTACACAGAATGAGTCAAACATGACATGAGTCCTTCTCACAAAAAAACTTTTTCAAAAGCCTTTCTTTTAAAAACCCTTATTTAAAAAACCTTTTTTAAAAAAACTTTTTAAAAACTATTATTAAAACTTGTTTCAAAAAATGTTTTAAAAACCTGTGGAACCAATCAATCTTGATGTAAATCTAACTTAAAAACCTAGGTAAATGTATATGGGTCCATATACAATTGTAGAGCAACAAGTACATAATACACTACACTGGGAAGCAAAATATAGCGTAACTCATAAGGGCTAAGTATAACAGACACATCATATTAACCTAACAATTGATATAGCTATATGGCCAAGAGAGGGTAATGAAAGTATAAACAGATGAATATATACATGCAAGAGATGAATATGCAAGAAATAAATATGCAAGAAATAAATATATGTGTATGTATAATATGAAATGGGAGGAAAGTGAATAATATATGAAAAAGTATACAAAGATGTCAAAAATAATGTATAAAATAATGTGTGAAGAATGATGGAGAAGGATATAGGGGAGTGTAGATCACAATACAAAGCCACTAAGCTAGCTGCAGAAACGGTTTGATACTAATGTAATCATTAATTCCAGGCAATCTAGTAGCTTCAGAAATAATTTGCCATTTACTTTCTTTCATGGCCAATAAAGCTTTTACATTCCCACCAAACACTGTTGTATTAACTTTGTCAATGATGGCAAATTTGAAATTGTGTAACACCATTATTTGAAATGTGCCTAAAAAGAGCATTCTTTGTATCCTTCTTCTTAATACTATATAAGTGCTCATACATACGTCGTCTTAAATGTCTTTCGGTCTTGCCTATATAAAACGCTGAGCATACTTGGCAAGTTGCGAGATAGACAACGAATTTGGAGTTGCAGTTTCCTGTCTTACAAAATGTGTGTGTTTTGTTGAAATTATCCAAAATAACATCACCTGTTTCATTAATAGTGTGGCACTGG
The DNA here is from genome assembly GCF_019279795.1 of Protopterus annectens. NCBI lineage: Eukaryota > Metazoa > Chordata > Ceratodontiformes > Protopteridae > Protopterus > Protopterus annectens. The sequence goes on from NC_056732.1 coordinate 1,481,477,867, forward strand.
TTACATGAACCACATTTTCTTGTACCAACTGATCCCCCTTTGGTTCCTCCCTTATTGGATTCCAAAATCCTTTTGAGATTCTTGCCTGTTTTGTACACAAATTTGGGATGGGTTCCCAATGTCTGGGCCAGATCGTTGTTCATGGTAAATAAATTCCAATGATGCCTCACTATATTTTCAATAGACTGGACAACTGGTGAATATGTTAACACACAAATCCTGTTGTCAAATCCCTCCTTAGGTTTGTGGACCGAGGGTAAAATCCCCATAGATGAGTTACCCAATAAAGAAGGATATTTGTTGCCCCATTCTTTGCTGACATATTTGATGGCATCATTAATTATATTGACAGGGTATCCCCTCAAGCTAAACATGGACCTAATTAATTAGATTAAGTACTTTGTTTTTGTGTTTTTGTGCAATAAACGTCTATTATCTGGATTTTGTCTGGCTTGTGTCCGAGCTGAGGTGTCTGAGGTCGCCATCCATACCAGTTTTGTTATTCTTTTAGTGAGGTATTTCTGTGGCCTTTCCAGTTGTTGCAGATGTCTTGAGAGGTGCATACCAAATGGGGCGTTGTATTCTATAATGGGTCTAATGAGGGATGAGTACAGTGGGACAATGACCTCCTTTTTTCTGGATGAAAAGCCCTTAGAGATGAGGTGTCACATAGCAGGATTTCCTGACTGTTGTGGTGATGTGTTATCGAAGGTGAGACCACTGTCCACCTATGTCCCTAAGTCTCTTATCACACTTTCGGTGTTTAGTGTACTGCCACCTATGTGGTAATTCACGGGTACATGTTTTTTTCCCAAAGTGAATAACTATACATTTCTTGGCTTTGGGCTTGAGCCCATGGCACTGGCACCTAGCATCTGTTTCTATAAGGCCCTTTTGTAGAATATCCACATCATTTGGGGATTCAGTAATGGCTCCCAGTTTGCAGTCATCTGCAAACTTTGTTAGTCAGAGTCCCTTATTGTTGGCCTGTACTTCAGAGAAGTAGATGCCAAACAAGAGCAGTCCCAGGACTGAACCCTGAGGTACTCCACTTGTCACTTGTCAGAAGCTGGATTTGGACTCTGCTACTTTTACAGTGTGGGTTCTGTCAGTAAGCCAGTTGGCAACACATCGAGTGACATATGGATTAATGCCCAGCTTAGTGAGTTTATCTATGATTCCAGAGTGTGGGATGGTGTCAAAGGCCTTGGCGAGGTCCAGATAGGCTGTGTTGACCACCTTCCCCTTGTTCACAGCTTTGGAGACTGATTCAAAGATGTCAGTCAGGTTCAGGAGACAAGATCGGCCCTTCATGAACTAAAACTGCTTGGGGTCCCGTGTTTGAAGGTTGCCAGTGTCTTTGTTTATAAGTTCCATGATATTCAACAAGAGTTATGAAACCTGACAAGGGTGGGAGGGGTGGTTTTAATGTCCAAGTAAGACTACAACAACCAAATGAATATGTTTTTACTTGATGGTGAAATGTATGAAGAAGTCAGCCTCAATTTGGTCAATATTTCATATTATAAAATTGATTTGTTGTTAAAAGATATGGTTGACCAGGGGCAACTTGAACCTGAAGATGCTGATTTTTTAAGTACTAAGTACCCTAGTGTCCCTAGTATTTTTGGCATCCCTAAAATTCATAAAAACATACAGGACCCCCCCCCCCGTGAGACCCATAGTTAGTGCTAGGGGTTCTAAGGTTCATTCTTTATGCAAATATTTGGACCAGCAGTTAAAAATGATTCTGAAGGATGAAAGACACATTTGCATTGATTCTTGGCATTTCCTTACGAAACTGAATGGTCTGAGTTTTAATGACATTATATTTCTGACCATTGTTGATGTAGATTTATTTAAGGTTCTATCCCACTCCCTTGGTTTAGAGTGGCTTGAAGAGTTTTTATTTGACTCTAGATTGTTTTCTAATGATCAAGTTTACATTATGGTGAATTTTATGGACATTGTTCTTCGCAATAATTTTGTGTACATTGAGGGTCAGTACTTTTTGCAAAAAACTGGGGTAGCTGTGGGGGTAGTTTGTGCCCCTATATTTTCTGACATTATTATGTTGATGTGGGAAAGGAAGTTTTTGTTTTCATCCGTATTTAAGGACCATTGGGGTCTATACTTATGATATTTGGATGATTTGTTTTTTTGTGTGGGAGGGAAATGAAACCAGCCTCCAGGATTTTATTACCCTACATCAACAATACAACCATTTTTTTTAAGTTTTACATATATCTATGACTTTAATTATCTGGATGTTGAGGTCCACAAGGACCCTGGAGTACAAGCAATACATAAGTGATGTGTATAGAAAACCTACTTATAGTCATAGGTTGCTTCATTATGATAGTTGCCATCCAGAACATGTCAAGAAAGGTGTAGTTAAAGAATAATTTGTTGGGTTCATAGGTTCATACTAGGCTATCTGCCCTAGGGCATTTATAAGCCTAGCCAGAGTGTGTTTGGCTTTTGCCACCCATTTTAAATTAATTTTGCTATGCCCTTTTTCGAGGTTAGTATACTGTGCCTCTGTCTAACAGTGACACAGAAGTGATACCCAGGCTAAACCTATGATCTCCCATCCACTCATCAGGATTCCTCTTGAAGAGAGTCAATGAGGGACTCTGCCTAACCTGGACTGGGATTTTATTCCAGAGTGAAGGGAGCCTCTGGGTTATGAATCTGTCCCACCAGCATGTCCTATTTATTTCAATGCTGAGGTTCAAGTCTCTCAAGCGCATAGCTCGATAGGATTTGGATTTTCTGAGGTGCAGCATGTCCATTAACTCCGGGTTGGACATGGCTTTATACGTCAGGCACAGATCGCCTCTGAGCAGGCGGTATGCCACTGAGTAAAGCTGGAGTTTCTTTAACCTGGCAGCATATGGCATCTGTTTGAGCCCTTTGATCCTCTTGGTGAGGTACTTTTGGGGTCTTTCCAGTTGCTGCAGGTGTCTGGTAAGGTACATCCCAAAAGGGGCATTGTGCTCAATTATGGGCCTGATGAGGGATGAGTAAAGAGTCACGATGACCTCCCCTGATCTAGATGTGAATCCCTTCATGATTAGGTGGGCTATATAAAATGTTTTTCTAACCACTTTGGCCACGTGGTTGTCAAATGAGAGATTGCTATCAACTTGGGTCCCCAGGTCGCTAATTACTTCTTCCATGCTTAATGGATTACCACCTATGTGGTAATTTGTGGGCACTTTGTTTTTGCCAAAGGGGATGACTATACACTTTTTGGCATTTAGCTTGAGGCCATGGCTCTGGCACCAGTTGTCTGTTTCTATGAGGCCCTTTTGGAGGATGCTTGTGTCGGCTGGAGATTATGGCGCCCAGTTTGCAGTCATCTGCGAACTTGGTCAGCCACAGTCCTTCCGTGTTGGCCTGTACCTCCAAGAAATATATACCAAACAAGAGAGGTCCCAGGACTGAGCCTTGTGGGATGCCACTTGTAACTGGTTTGGAGTCTGACATGGCTCCAGCAATTCTAACCATGTGGGTTCTGTCCTTGAGCCAGTTTGCAACCCATCTAGTGACGTAGGGGTTTATATTTAAGCTGGTGAGCTTATCTATAATGCCCAAGTGGGGTATTGTATCGAAGGCTTTTTCGAGGTCCAGGTAGTCTGTGTGGACCACCTTCCCCTCGTCAATGGCCTTGGTGACTGTTTCAAAGAAATCGACCAGGTTTAAGAGGCAGGATCTGCCCTTAACAAAGCCGAACTGGGTAGGATCCAGTGTCTGTAGGTCCACAATATCTTTATTTATGAGGTCCATGATGATCCTTTCCATAGCTTTGCAGACCAAGCTAGTCAGGCTTATGTGGCGATAGTTTCCAGGATCCATTGAGGCACCACCTTTGTGGAGAGGGACCACTGTTGCTGTACGCCACTCTTTGGGTACATATCCTGTAGTAAGGCTGAGATTGATCAGTAGTTTTATGTTTGGGTTTAGCTCTTCTTGGAGTTCATGTAGGACGCAGCCCGCAACACCATCTGGTCCCATTGATGCTGTGTTTTTTGCTTTGGAGTGGGCGGCTCTTACCTGAGCATCTGAGATGTCAGGGGGTCAGCACTCTGCTGAGATAGATATTTGCCCTTTTGGTGGCGAGGCGGGGGAGAGGTTTGCGCTGAACCTGTCAGCTAGGATGTTGGCAATGTCTGTGGGTTCAGTGTATTTTTTGTCATTTTGGACTAATTCTGAGCATATCTGGGAATTCCCACCCAGGTTCCTAACATAACTAAAGAAAGCCTTGTGATTATCCTTAGTGTCCTGTGCAATTTTTCTCTCTAAGCTGGCCTTAGACGATTTTATGAGTGCCAGTAGTTTTTTGCTAATACTGATCAGAGATGCCTTCCCTTTTTGGGATTTTGCTCTGTCATGTAGTAGCTTCCTCCTTCTATTGTATAGTTTGTTTATGGCTGGGGTCCACCAGACACGACGTCTGCCTTTGGAGGAATGGGTCTTGGTTTTATTTGGGATTGCATGATCCATGCATTCCTGAAGGTGTTCATAGAATGCGTTTATAAAAGATTCTGCAGTCTGGGCCATATTTTCCACAGGCCCGGAGGCTTTGAAGGATTCCACCTCGGTTTTGAGGAGTGTGAAATTTGCTTTAGAGAAATTTTTCACTGTGGTTTTCTGGGCAGGGGGTGGGGTCAGGATGTGAATATTCAGTGAGATTAGTTTATGGTCTGATCTTACCAGTGAGGGATACACTTCTGGTCTGGAGCATAGAGTCCCCATGTTGGTGATGATCAGGTCCAGTATGTTTTCCCCTCTTGTGGGAGTGGTAGCAAGTTGTTCCATAACATTTGAGTTTATAAATTCTAGGAACCTTTGGGCTAGGGTGTTGAAGCTAGAGTAATGCTCCCAGTCTATGTTTGGGTAGTTGAAGTTGCCCAATATAATGGTGTTTGGAGAGACCTTCATATTTTCCAGTGTTCTCAGGAAGGCCGAGTGGGGTTCCTGGGTTTGGGAGGGTGGTCTGTAGCAGGCTATAAACTGGAAGGCAGTTTTACCCACTGTTAGTTGCACATGGATAGTCTCTGATGCTTCGTGCTGTGCCACCAACCTGGAGATGTGGGTATATTTGACGAATATTGATACTCCCCCCTCCTTTTGTGGTTCGGTCCAAGTTTTGGGGCCGAAAAACATGGTATGAGGTATAACCTGGTAGTGCTGGGGTGCTCTCGGGAGCCTTGAACCAGGTTTCTGTTGCTGCACAGATATCAATGTTCTCCATGCTAAGGAGAGTTTCGAGTGCGTGCATCTTGAGGTTTAGACTTCTGGCGTTGAGTAGCATTACTCTTAGTTTCTTATCCCTTCTGATACCTATGGAGGTGCGTTTGTCTTTTGAGCCTTGCCTAAAAAAGGCACTATGGGGGTAGCAAGAGCCTTTGCCAATATCCGAAAGCCCAGGGGTGACAGGTGCAAGCTATCCCTAGCGAAGCATCATGGCTTGTCGAGCATGTCATCCCAGGCTGACAGGCATTGGATCTCCTTTGAATGACATCAATACTTAAGCCAATTGTTGAAATTGATCATCTTGTCTTCATATTGTGGCATCATTCTTGGTGAGGGTAAGATGCTACTCAAGGTCAGGGTCATATCGGCCTGGGCTACACGCTCAGAGAGCTCCTCTGTCTCTTTTCATGTAGTGCAGGGAGGTACGTCTTAGGTCATTCACACCAGCATGGACAATGACTGAGTCATATTTGTACTTGCCTTGGAGTGACCTGAGTGATTGTGTTATGTGGCGGATCCTAGCGTCTGACAGGCAGCTCACCGTGACCTTCTCCTTGTTCAGCCTGGTGAGTGGGACGTCAGTGTGCCTGATGATAGAGTCACCTATTAAAAGTGTATCAGATGTGTTGTTTAGACTTAAGGGCTGTGACTGTTCGGCACACTGGCTTTGTGAGCTATGTGTTGCACGTGTTTTGTTTTGGGGTAGCGGTTGCTTGGGTGTCTGCTTTGGAGGTCTCTGCTGCTTAGGCAGATTTTTATTTAGAGCCTTCGAGTATGTTTTTGTGTGTTTGTGTTTGGTTTGCTGTCGTGGTAGGTCTATGTGAGACTGGAATTGTAGTGAGTGTGGTTTCCTTCTCCTCCTGACTGGTTACGCCAGTACTGAGTTGAGAGAGCTTAGCCTCCTGTTTGGCTATATGGTTGCATCTCTCACATGTTTTGGAATTTGTTGGGAGGAGGAGAGGGTTGTCTGTGTACATGAGGCAGTTGTAACATTGCCTCAAGATTCCCAGATTCACCAGCTGGACCGGAGAGGAGATTGACAACTGACCTTTAGATTTGCTAGAATAGTATTGGGAATTCCTTTATAATTGAAAAAAAGGGTCAATGGGGAACAAGGTACTCAAGGGGAGTTTGTGAGGGTGTAGTACTTTTAATTTTTTAGTGCTGACTTATATAATTGCTTTAGTGAGCAAGTGCCAGGTAACTTAAATGCAATGCGTTACAGGTAACTTAAATGCAAAAATGACAAACAGTAACTTTCTTTCAAGTGAAACAAGGAAATAAGTACAGTAAGCAATGCAGATATCACTAGGGATCCACAGAAGCGCTGAAAAGCCACGTTTTAGGTGGAATTAGTGTTTCAGGGAAATAACAAGCAAGCAACAACAAGCATACAAACAAAGCTAGATTCAGCAGGCCTGGATCTAGTCTATGCTTCAGCAAACAAGGTGCATCAATTTCAGTAAGAAACAGTTCAAATATGCAGGCACTATAAGCCTTTAACCAGAAATTCCCAGCTCAGAAGGGCAGAGTCCAGCCTCTCCTCCCACAAGAGTGCAGACCACGAACCTTTTTAATGTAAAATAACTGGCCTGAAGCCCAAGTGCTTAAACCAGAACTAATACACTTTTAGAATAACAGACACTGAGCCCTCAAGTCAGCACTTCCCAACTTAGAAGGATGTAAGCTACCTGTCCTGCCACCACAGTGCAGGCCACAAACCTTCCTAATGTAAAACAACTGGTCTGAAGCCCAAGTGCTTAATCCAAAAGACTTGGAATGATAGCTACACTTTAATCAAGTTACTACCAAGCAGTAATAAATACAATTGAATACTTTAAATAATGCCTGGATTAGGGCTCAAGTTATACAAACAAATCTAGATTCAGCAGGCCTGGATCTAGTCTATGCTACAGCAAACAAGGTGTACTAATTTCAGTAAGAAGCAGTTCATATATGCAGGCACTATAAGCCTTTAACCAGAAATTCCCAGCTCAGAAGGGCAGAGTCCAGCCTCTCCTCCCACAAGAGTGCAGACCACGAACCCTCTTAATGTAAAATAACTGGCCTGAAGCCCAAGTTCTTAAACCAGAATTAATACACTTTTAGAATAACAGACACTGAGCCCTCAATCAGCATTTCCCAACTTAGAAGGATGTAAGCTACCTGTTCTGCCACTACAGTGCAGACCACAAACCTTCTTAATTTAAAACAACGGGTCTGAAGCCCAAATGCTTAAACTAAAAGGCGTAGAATGAGTTACACCAAGTAGTAATAAATACAATTGAGTACTTTTAAGATGACGCAAAAGCAAAATAAAGTAGTAAGAAACACAAATACAGTAAAAGCAGATAAAAATTTATTTATTTATTTATTTTTTTTTGGAGTGAGCAAATGAGATGGGCCCAGGAGGAGTATCCAAGTGCAAATTTACAAGAGGGGCGGGCAGATGTTCTTCATCTCACATTGCTGCAGTCCTTACATATGGGTAGTCCGCTGTCCTTGGTCGGCCCGAATACCAAAGTATAAGGCTGACGTCGGTCAAGGCGCTTAAGACTGACATCAGGACGTCAGGGTACAAATGCGCATGACCGACGTCATATCCCCAGTCTTTTTTGCCGCATGGTCCGATGCAGAAGCAGCGTTGCAAGTGCCGTTCGGCGTTCTGAAATTTTTCGAGTTCGGAGTTTCAGACCGAATCAAAGTTGGCTAAGTACCCCGTTGGGGAATATCTTGCCTCAGTGTTTTACCGGATGTCAGAAAAAGTGAATAACTGTATTTCTTGTGGGAAGCAGATACCGCATAGGGATTATCATTCTTTGTGTATTCCTTGTTTGGGGCCTGAGCACGACGTTGTTGGGTGTCGCTTTTGTGCTAGGTTCAATAAGCGCACTATTAAGCGAAGGTTAGATTGTGCTAGTGGGCCTAGGATTTTATTCTCGCCTGTTCCTAGTACCAAAGAAAGGGAACACGTGGAGACCAATCTTGGATTTATCTATCCTCAACACATATCTGGACATTCCCAAGTTCAAAATGTTGACGTTACAACAGCTTTTACCTCTGCTGGGCAAAGATCACTGGATGGTGACTCTGGATCTCAAGGAGGCTTACCTTCATGTTCCTATCAGGCTCAGTTGCAGAAAGTATCTGCGTTTTCGGGCTGGGACTTCTCATTATCAGTTCTCTGCATTGCCCTTTGGCTTATCTACTGCGCCCAGAGTGTTCACGAAGGTTCTGGCTCCAGTGATAGCTTTCTTCAGGCTAAGAGGAATACAAATCTATCCTTATTTGGACGATTGCCTGATTCTGGCCCAAGGAAAGGACAAACTTCTTCATCATTTACAGTATGTGATAGCAGTGTTAAGATGCCTGGGGTATTCTGTGAACGAAATAAAGTCCAGTCTAGTACCCTCTCAGGACATGTGCTTTCTGGGTGTGAGACTGAATACAGCATCCCAGATGGCCTTTTTGACCCCGGACAGACAAAAGAATCTTTCTCTTTACTTCCATAAATTGTCTCGTCAGTCCAGGCTGACTGCAAGGACAGTCCTTCAAGCCTTGGGGTTCATGGCATCTTGTATTCTGGTACTTCCCAATGCCAAACTGCATATGAGGAAGCTACAATGGTATCTCAAGAATGTATGGACACAGCACTGCCAAGATATGGACACGGTCATTCAGATAATACCTTGCATTCAAAAGGAATTTTTGTGGTGGGCTCAGGAATGTCACCTAAACAAGGGACTCTCTGTGACCCGGCCAGAGGCGAGTCAGATTCTAATGACAGATGCCTCAGACAAAGCTTGGGGAGCTCATCTAAATGGAAAGTGGGTACAAGACACGTGGCCTGCCAGACTTCAACATCTACATATCAACTTGAAGGAGATGTTAGCAGTCCAATTTGCATTAATAGCTTTCAAGGATTTACTTCTTCCAGGGCAGGTGTTGGTTCTAACAGACAACACAACTGTCATGTGGTACATCAACAAGCAAGGGGGAACGCATTCTTATCCTCTATGCAGACAAGCAGTGATTTTGTGGGAGACTGCTCTCAGTTTACAGCTAAATCTTCAGGCAAGGTTTCTGCCAGGAGCACAGAACTCCTTAGCAGATGTGTTGAGCAGACAAATTATGGATCCCCACGAGTGGAAATTGGATCCTCATGTATTTCAGAAATTGACAGTGTTATGGGGAACTCCAGACATAGATCTGTTCGCTTCTCCACTAAACTACCAGCTGCCAAAGTTTTGCACAAAAGGTTTCATCCCACAGCCTGGAAAGTGGATGCTCTCTCATTCAATTGGAGCAATCTTCATGTGTATGCCTTTCCACCTCTGCCTCTCCTCCCAAAGGTACTCCTGAAGGTCAGACAGGACAAGCCAAAGATGATTTTAATAGCTCCAGATTGGCCTCGACAGCACTGGTACCCATTACTGAGAAGTCTGGTACAGGAGCCTCCATGGCCTTTGCCTTCGATTCCACACCTGCTGTCTCAGGAGAACAGTCATTTACTCAATGTCAAACTTCACTCTCTACATCTAACAGCCTGGCATATTCTGTTTTAAACCCTGGAGGGTCTCAGCTTCCACAGCAAGTTTTGAATGTTATTTTGGAGGCCAGAAGGCCTAGTACAAGGAAAGTGTACTCAGATAAATGGAGGAGATTTTTATTTTGGAGTACAGCAAAGGAATTTGATGTTTCTAAGCCTAATTTAAGTGTGGCTCTTCAATATCTTACTGAGTTACTAGACAAAGGTTTGTCCTTCTCCTCTATTAAGGTTCATGCTGCAGCAATTTCTGCTCACTATGACTGTGACCCACCATTGTTTTCTCATCCTTTGTTTAAGCAATTCCTTAGAGGGGCAAAGAATATAAGACCCCACGTGAGCTCCTACTCCTGCTTGGGATCTCAATTTTGTGTTGGAGAAACTCACTCTACAACCTTTTGAGCCTGCAGCTACTGCCGAGTTGAAATATTTATCATGGAAGACTGCTTTTTTGTTGGCCATTACCTCTGCGAGAAGGGTTTCTGAATTACAGGCCCTTATGGCGGTTGAGCCTTTCTTAATTTTCCATAAGGATAGGGTATCTTTGCGTACTAATCCTTCCTTTATGCCTAAAGTGGTTTCTAGTGTGGCTTTAAACCAAACTATTCATTTGCCTACTTTTTATGCAAACCCCAAAATAAAGGGAAAAGATTTTGCACACTTTGGATATACACAGGCAGTTGCGATATTATTTGAGCAGAACTAAAGGGTTCAGGCAGTCTCAGCAGTTATTTGTTTCATTTGCTTTGGGTTCTCAGGGCAAGCCTGTTTCAAAACAAACTATTTCTAAGTGGATTGGTTTTGTATTGCTTTCTGTTATTCCCATCATGGTAAGGAGATTCCAGCTGGGATTAGGCCTCATTCCACTAGGGCTACTGCCACTTCTACAGCTTTTTAAGGGGTGGCTACTAAAGATATTTTGGAGGCAGCTACTTGGAGTTCAGTGCATACTTTCTCTAAGCATTACCACCTTCCACTTTACTCTAAATCTAGGGCTGGTTTTGCCACTGCAATTTTACAAGGCATTTTGGCAGCTCCTAATGCTTTATAGTTTTGCCATCCTCCCTTAACTCTGCTTTGGGATTCTACCCATATGTAAGGACTGCAGCAATGTGAGATGAAGAACATAGTACAGTTTTGTACCTACCATAAATGTAGATGTTCGAAGATCCACATTGCTGCAGTCCAATTTACCCTCCCTCCTTCCCCTCTGTAGTTAGAGGTGGTGGTGTGGTTTGGGTTGTGAATATTGTAAATATTGTAAATAGGATTAGTGCAGGGGTGGTTGGTTGTTTTTTGCTGTCTTTTGGTTTTGGCCTTTCTTTTTAGGGCCTTCTGACATCTGGGGCAAGAAAAGACTGAGGATATGACGTCAGTCATGCGCATTTGTACCCTGACGTCCTGATGTCAGTCTTAAGCGCCTTGACTGACGTCAGCCTTATACTTTGGTATTCGGGCCGACCGAGGACAGCGGACTACCCATATGTAAGGACTGCAGCAATGTGGATCTTCGAACATCTACATTTATGGTAGGTACAAAACTGTACTTTTCAAAGCCACCAAGATTAACACCAAAACAAAAACAGGGAGGGTGGGTGGGTTAGGATGGCACGAATGACCACTAGTGATATGGATTTTGCTAAGCAATGTGACATTCCGAGTAATATGTTTTCCTCTAGAGGATACCCTTGCCCATTAATTGAAGGAGTTAAAAATGAAGTGACTAACAAAAGAAAGAACGGGGTGTTTTTGCCATTGTTAAAATCTAGAGAACACATTCGAGTTGATCAAGAGTTAACAATAGTACGCACAGGAAAGAATATCAGTGTTCCTTTGTGACTAGATTCACTGTGGATCATGATTCTATTTTCAGCATCATTACTAGGAATTGACAACTAGCACTGGGACACGAGGGGTTGTTAGAGAAGTTTGGTGAAAAATCCATGATTGTTTACAGGAGAGGGTCTACTATTAAAACATGTTGGAACGAAAGGAATATGTAAGGTTAGTAAAAGGGAAGGTAGGTAGTAAAAAATGTGGATTTTGTACTCGGTCTACATATATTTTGGAGTCTGACAAAGTTTGGCTCAATCATTTGACTATTAAACCTAATGGTGTGTTTAATTGTAATTCAAGTGGGATTATTTATGTGGCTATTTGTTCCCAATATAGAGGTTTTTATTTTGGGAAAACTGTTCGCACGTTCAGGGAAATAATTTACGAACATGTTAGGGATATGCATAATATGAACATTAATAATCTTTGTATAGACACATTGAACGTTACCCTAACCATCAGTTTCATTTTTTTGCTAGTGAAGGAGTTAGAAAAGATTCCTGGGGAGGGCCTTGGGCTGACATGGTGGAATTAAAAGAGCTCCTTTGGCAAATCAAGTTAAATGCTCATGTTTTTCCCTGGTCTGAATGACACTTTCAGTATAAGTAGCTTCCTTAGGCTACATTCTTATTGTATTTAATGTTTGTTTTTAGCTGCTAGGCAGTTAATTAATTGCTTGATTAGATTTTTGATGTTGGTGGATTATGATGATGTGATTTATATGTGGTGGTGGTTATTGTATGTTTTTATTATTTTCTTCATTCTGATGAAGTCTTTTAATACAAACAAGACAAAAGCGCTAAATAAATCCCTTTTGGGGACCTGCTGTGTTGGTGATATCCTTTGGTTACGAGTAGCTTGTTTTTTTATTTATTTTTCTTAGCAGTCATTAGTTGCTTTGAGACCCTCTTGCAGTATGTTAACATCTTTTGTGGAATCAGTGACCGTACCCAACTTATAGTCATCTGCAAACTTGGTCAGCCACAGGCCTTTTGTCTTTGCCTGAACCTCTGAGAAGTAGATGCCAAACAGTAAGGGTCCCAGGACAGATCCCTGGGGAACTCCACTACTGAAAAGTGTGCTATTGGAGATGGAGGTGTGAAGGCACCTGTTATGACGTTCAGGGTCCTGTCGGTGAGCCAGATGGCCACCCACCTGATGAAATGGAGATTTACACCAAGTTGTTAGATTTTCAATGATGCCTGAGTGGAAGATTGTGGCAAAGGCCTTGGCCAGGTCAAGTTAAGCTGTATGTACTGAATTTTCCTCATCCAGGCCCTTAGTGACAGTCTCAACGAAGTCAGTCAGGTTCAACAGGCAAGAGCTGCCCTTGACAAATCCAAACTGGGTGGGGTCAAGTGCTTAGAGAGTGCCTATGTCCTTGTTTATGAGATCCATAATAATACGCTCCATGGCTTTACAGATCAAACTTGTCAAGCTAAGGGGGCAGTAGTTTCCAGGGGCAGTAGTTGCACCACATTTGTCCAAGGGGATGACAATGGCAGTTCTCCACTCTGCTGGAATGAAGCCTGCACAGGCTGTAGTTGAATAGGGTGCCCAGTGGTGAGGCCAGTTCTTGCTGGTGATGGTGCGGAATACAACCTGGGATACTATCAGGTCCCATGGAAGCTGTGTTCTTTGCCTTGGATAAGGCTTTTAGCACTTGATCTACAGAGATGTGAGGTGCGGGTCAAGTATCCGAGATCTCGAAAGATCCTTTTGGGGAGGAGTAGGAGGGTGAAGTTTACGCTGAACCTATCTGCTAGCAGGTTGGCTACGTCAACAGAATTGGTGTAAGTGATACTGTTATGTACTAATTCAGAACAAACCTGGGCTTTGCTATGGAGGTTCCTGACGTAACTGAAGAAGGCTTTGTGGTTTCCCTTTGTTCAGAGGTTAGTTTCGATTCATAATTGGCTCTGGAGGTTATCACTAGTGATCTAATTTGCTTGTTGAGGCTAAGGAGGGAGTTTTTTCAATTTGGAATATGTTCCTTTTTTCCCCTTGGACAACAGTTTCTTCCTTTAGTTCACCCAATCTCTGGTGGGGTAGTTGAAGTCAGGGTGTTAGGGGGTACCTTAATGGAGTCAAGTAGATCCAGGTAAGAGGAAAGGGTATCCTTAGTCATGGGGGTGGGGTCTATATCTGGCTATATCTTGGATGGGTGTCTTGCCAACTGTCAGTTGCACCTGGAGTAGTTCCAGTGCATCATGCTGGCAAACCAGTCTGGAGGTGTGCCTGTCCTTAATGAAGATAGAGACTCCACCACCCTAAGTCTTCTCGACCTCATTTTGGGGTCAGAATGTGTGGAATGAGGTATAGCCTGGTAAGGCAGGGGTGCTCTCCACAGCCCTGAACCAGGTTTCCATGGCTGCACAGATATCAGCATCTTCCAGTGCAAGGAGAGCTTCCAGTGAGTGCATTTTCAGGTTAAGGCTCCTAGCATTAAGCAGCATGACCTTCAGTTCGCTTTTTGACAGATCTTTTATTCATGTCTAAAATAGTTTCAGAATTTTTATTAATCCTGCCAGTTCATTTCCCTGATGATCATCATTCGCAATGCCTCAGTGGCATATTTCCACAGCTCAGAATCCCCTTCTTTGACTTCCAGTGGTATGGTGGATTAGCTAAGCCCTTCCCATTAGGGAAAGTCTAACCTTTGCCATCTGTAAGGCTGACACAGTTGAATCTTCTCAGCAGCTGCATTGGTGGATTATAGCTTCCAGGCTCCGATAAGATCCCTTTGGGAACTTGCCTTTCTCTTTATTATCATATACTTTGATTTCTTTCTGTTTTACTTGATAAAAAATATATGTGTGTGTGTGTGTGTGTGTGTGTGTGTGTGTCTATTATCTTTTTTATTTTATTATTTTTGCTGTTTACTACTCCTTATTCCTTTGGGAATTCTAACTTGCTTCTGTGTTTGTGTGCTTAATATTGCTGTTTTGCAGTTATGGGGCTTTTTTAAAGAGCTTTATGACTTGTACTGGAAAACTGAAGCTCTTTGGTGTCAGTTGAATGCCAAGGATTTGCCTCGTGCATGTAGAGCTGTGATTTAATCATGCATTTTGTTTATCTGCTTCATTTTGAAGTTCTGACAGGAAAATATTGCACTTGTCACTCTTCTTCATTTTTATAAATCTCAATTTTAACACAAATTCATTTATTTGCTTTTTCTGTGGATTTTTTTTTCATTTCTGACTAGGGAATCTTGTAAGTAAATGTTTTAAGCTGTTTTAAAAAGTCTCTGATTTAAGGGTATATATTTGATTTTTGTCATTTTTTGGCCAAGTGAATTTTACTAGATAGTGTGACTGTGTGATGCAGTTTACTACACTGTGCAGGTTGTAGAACAATTCCTTCTGCTTTACTTTACTTTATTATGTATTTATTTATTTGCATTTGTGTATCAGGATAGTCCACTGGGCAATAATGAGCCCAATTTCAGTGGAGGCCTGTGGAGAAAAGCTCTGCAATCAAATTAAAATTCACACATACATACTGAACACATATTCATATATTTCACTATAAAGCTATACAGTACAAATAAAGTATTATACATTGAATTCATAGATTAATAAGCAACGATATTTGCTTTACATGGGCTGCAGTGGTGGATAGAGTGAGCCAGGCAGAATTCTGGTAAATTATTAGCTTACAACATCAACGATAAAGTGGTTTGTGCTATAATACAACAAGATAGAGTATAGAGTTAGGATAGTTGGGTTAGTCATGTTGCAATAATAGTGTGAATAATTGATACTTATGAAGTCCTCAGATTAAATATAGGTAGCACATATAGTAGATAGTAACATTCCTGCAGTTATAGGTAAATATAAGGAAGAGGAGTTATAGTGAAGGATTGGGATAGTGTCAGGTTTTGGGAAGTGCAGTTCTGGTGCATATGCATTGCCATACAGAAGAAAGGTATTGTCTTAGGAATTTTTAAATGAGGGCGGCATCGCTAATAGTTCTGAGTGATGGAGGCAGAGTGTTCCATAGTTTAGCAGTAGTAAAGGAGTAGACCATCTGACCAGCTGAAACTTTAGGGTTTTTCAACATTCAGAAGCAGCTGATTTTCAGATCAGAGAGTTCTGTTAGGATGGTATACACAGTAAGGAGAGGAGAGAGGGCATGGCAGTTTGATGGCTTGAGAATGAATTTATGGGTGGTGGTCAGTTGTAAATATGTAAGATGAGAGAGTTCAAGCCAATTTTAGGGATTGTAAAGAGATGCAGTGATGTGATGAGTATTGAGCATTGGTTACAAATTTTGCAGTTTTATTGTAGCCTGAGTCAAGTTTAGATTTGAGAGGACTGAATATTGGTGAAGATAGGAGCACCATAAAGAAGAGATGGTAGCAGAAAGGAAGAGGCTAGGGATAATATAAAGGAATAATTAATGACATATTTGTGCCTATAAAACATGCCCAAATTTGATATATATATTTTTTATATAGTTATGAATATGGAGGTCGAATGTAAGGTTTTCATCTATGATGACACCAAGTAGTTTTGTGTTTGGGACAACCTCGATGATGGTGTTGTCTTTAGAGTGAATAGAGAATTGGTCCTTGTTTAAGGAGGTGTTTTTTAGGTGTAAATAACGAGTTTAGTTTGGGGGGGGGAGTTTGAGGCAAGATGATTATTGGTCATCCAGGTTTCTGTAGAGATGAGGGTATTTTGGATGAGTGTATGTAGTTCTAGTGGGGAATTCACTGTACATGTGATGGTAGATTTATCTGCATATTGGATGACTGTACTTGACTAAGACTAGAGTGAAAATTATTGATAAAGATGCTGAACAGAAGGGGTCCTAATATGGAGCCTTGGGAAATACCTGTGGTTATGTTAAGGAAGGGAGAGAGGCTGTTGCCACTTTGTTGACTATTGTCTGTCTGAGAGGTAATTAAAGAGCCAGTTTAGGGTAGAGGGAAAAATACCTAAGCTGGAGAGTTTAGCAAGAAGAAAGGGGTGGGAGACTGTATCAAAGGCCTTTCAGAGATCAAGGAAGAGTGATGTGACAATGTTTCCAGCGTCCTGGGCCCAGTTGATTGAGTCCAGGAAGGATATAAGAGCTGTGGTTGCCCTATGGTCTCATCTGAAACTGTGCTGAGTGGGAGAAAGGAGTTTGTTTTGAAGCAGATAGTTAAGAAGTTGGTTGTGAATACATTTTTCCAGGATCTTAGAAACTGGTGAGAGGATGGCAATGGGTCAAAAGTTAGAGATGTCATTATTTCCACCTTTATGAAGAGGGAGAATAGAAGCAAGCTTTTTTTCCAAATAGTGGGTATGTAGGACTTCTGAATGGATCTGTTAACGGTTAGACTGATGGGGATAGGCAATAGAGTTAGCTATTAATTGTAGGAATTCTGGGTGGAAGGTTGTCCGGTGGATTGGTGCAAGGTTTGAGTTTAAGTAGTTTTTTATGGTGGAGGTTGGTATAGGAGAGAGAGAAAAGCTGGGTAGAGGGTAGGCAGAGGTTTAGGGAGGTCAAATTTGAGGAAGCTAAGTTGGATTGTGGGAAGTTGGAGGTGAGATTAGTTATAGTATTTATGAAGTATGAGTTAGAGTGAGGCTATTTCAGTGGGTGCCTTATATGCGTCTGAGCAGGGATTATTGTTTAAACCTATTTAACAAGGAATTGGTGGAGCCCCAGAATTTTGGGGGGTTTTGCCTGAGTATTTTGTAGAATAATGTAGTGATCTTTTTTGTGTTTGAGACTAGGCATTTCACCTGATTATGGAGCTGTTTATATTGAATTAGGTCAGAGGGATTTTTTTTTTTTTTACCACTGCTTCCAAGCTTTATCCCTGGTATTCATGAGTAGTTTAGTGGGCTTAGTAAACCAGATGGAATGGTTACTTTTCACTGTCTTTTTCAGGAGTGGACCTAATTGTTAAGGATCCTGAGGAATGTAGAGTTGAAGAACTCTACAGCATCATCCAGGGGAAGGACCTTTAGTGAATTCCAGTTAATGCTGTATAAAGTTTGCTTGAGGGTAGTTGGGCAGAAGTGGGATAAGTCTCTACTGTCCCTGTACTGGTGATTATTTAGCGTTGGGTTACTTTTACGTATTATAAAGACAGGTAAGTGATCACTAATACTATTGGGAAGTGTCCCTGTGAAGGAGATTATATTTGGGTCAGAGACCATGACCCAGTCAAGGAGAGAAAGAGTTGTTTTTGTCAGGTCTAGTTATATTGTTAATTAGTTGGGTATAGTTATACAAGTTGATGGTGGAGGAATGGTTGTGGAGTGAGATGTCTAGACAGTAGATATTCACATCCCCCAAAATGATTGTTTTGTTTATTTGTAGTCCAGGCTAGGATTTCCTCTAGTATAAGAATGTTATTGCCTGGTGGGATATACAGCATTACAATGTGGAGGTTCTTGCAGTTATTCATTTTTAAGTAGGCTATTAATATTTCTGCTGTGGAAAAGTTGGGAATGGGTTTAGTATATGAGACAATATTAAGAGTGTTAGGGTATATCAGTGCAACACCACCTCCTTTTTTGCATGGTCGGTCGGATCTTAAGCAAGTATAGCCTGGGGGTAAAAATTCCAAGGTTTTAATATAGGACTTTAGCCATATCTCTGTAGTGGCAATACCATCAGGTTTGTTGAATGCAATCCAGGCATGTAAATCAGGAATTTTGATCCTGATACTTTGAAGGTTAATGGTAGTCAAATTCTGTGATCTATAGGAGTTAGAGGGGTTGGGAGGAGAGGAGATGGGGCCAGGGTTGTTATGAACGTCTCCACATAGGGTTAGGGTGAAATTTGTGTGTGGGAGATTGATGGGTTATTGTTTCTTTTTTGATGTAGGTTAATATTTTTAATAAAAAATTGTTTTGTAATTGCCTTGTAGGGGAAGGATTTTTACTTTGGTTTGTAAGATTGTATCTGTTGCGTATAGTTTGAAAGATACATGAGAGAAGGATTTTAGGTCTGGTGTTATTGTTGGAGTTATGGATGTAGGTTTGTAATTAATGTTATGATTTTGTAGTGATAGTAATTGTAGTGGGAGGAAAAAAGCTAGAGAGATGCTGAGGAGTAAAGTCTTGGAGGTGAGAAGCATGGTTGAGATGGATTTTGTAGTTAAGAGATTAAAGAGTTTAATTCTGGGGATATAAAAAGTGTTTAAATGCAGTATAGTACTTAGGTTGAGATTGGTCTGGTTAGTAAGAGAATAAAGGTAGAGAGTTAAATATGATTTGGATTAGGTTCTAAACTGGTAGTAATGTAAGGATAGGTTTGATAGGGTGAGTTGTGATAGTACGATAGGGTTATGCAGTTTAGACCTATTTGCTGTGTGGGAAAGTGTTTTATATTTCATGTTATTGCGGCCATTTAGTCATACCGTAATAGTGTCTGACTGATGTTTTTTCCCCGTAACTTGAATGGATCCCAGTACACCTCCCCATCAAATCCAGTTGCACCTTAAAAAAAAAAAAAATAATAAATCAACAAAAACATGCCTCAGGTTACCGTTTGCAAATGTGTTGCTGCATTAAGCCAGCCTGCAGACCACCTTTTTCCCCGTTACCTCCTGGTGGGTGTGAGCCTGCAGCCATCTTATGGTGCAGGGGTCAGACATACCCGACAGGGCTGTTCTATTATCTGGTTCAGGTACATGAAAACCAAAGCCTTTAGGTACAGGAGAGGTCCAGGTGTAATACTCCATCCCCATATATTTTGTCTTCTAGTGTACGTCATAGTAATAAGAAGCAGAAACTTCACCACACAAGTAGACAGGCTGTTGCCATGTATAGGGGTGATGTGGTTTCCTTAGATAAGTGTGTGTTACAGTTCCAAAAAAAGAAATCCGTTGTATCCCTCAAAGTCTCAGAAAAAAAAAGTGTGCAACTTATACTGGGTCCCAAAACAAACCAGTAAAAAAAACTGCATTGTGGAGGATGTGGTGTTCACTTCCTGAATTATGTTATGCATTAGTTCACGTAATAAAAATTGAACTGTAAACTATAGCTATAAAATATGTGCTACAAAATAATCAAATAGAAAAAAATAGGTAGTCCACAGTTGAATTAAAAGTGTAATATCCTTTATTAAAACACAATCAAGCGATCCTAGTTGAGTATAATGAAGAGCATCAAAAACATTCCTTATTTATATATAATCAGGTTGTTTGGAGCAAGGGAGTAGTTGCAGAAGGTTGTTCTGTTAAAAGAGCAATAAAACATTAAATCATTCCTTTAGCCAACTCTCCCTTCCCCCTTAACACCATAGTGTAAACAGAGACTGTGCTACCTAAAACTGAAACTGAAACTAAAAAGCTAGAGACAAATTGCATTCAGTTTATTAACATTTTTTATAAGCTAACCAACTTATCCAAAACTTAATTAAGAAACTAAAAAAAAGACTGACAAAAAGATCTACCACTTTTAGATATGGTACTTAGCTACAGTTTCTTTACGTTTAATGAAAATTACTATAAAATACTTTTTGTGTATACGTTAATTATTTTGATGGCTCCACATTAAATGCTACTTTAAATTTTAAACTGAAGACTTTTGTTACACTTTCCTTTTAGGCATTGAAAAGTCTGATAGTGGTAGTGCATACAGTGTGTATGTGCATGGGCCTGGGATTTTTCATTTTCTGTTTTAAAGGTTGCAATTACTTTTGAGTGCACTGACACACTGTTTTCTTAGATGCCACACTTAAACAGATCCCCATGGCCTTAGTGCTTTATTTTTAACATTTATCCCTGTATTTCCAGCTTAGCAATTATTATGTTTTTCATCCTACTTAGGTTTTCAGTTGTATATCTGTATGCATATTCATTCATATTATGTTTTGTTTTTGACACACAAACCTGATGAAGCATTTATCTGATACAAAAGCGATCTTTGTTAAAAGTTGTACATTTATTAGTATTTATTCTGGTAGTTGTCTATTGGTAGATGATCTTTTTGTTAGTCATTTTGCTTTAGTTAGCTAGTTTCTTAATAAAGTTTTGGTTTACTTGGTTAGCCTATACAAAATGTTAATAAATTGGTTTTGGATTGTAATTTGTCTCTAGCTTTTCAGTTTTAGGTAGCCTCACAGACGTTGCCCGTTCTATTCTCAGTTAGAGCGTCTTCTGTGTAACGACATGCGTGAATGGGAGTTCCTTCGTTGAAGGTTGTGCGTTAGGCCCGGCAAGCCAGTACGTAAAACTCTACTGCCAATCATTAGCGGACTGGAGTTCCGCTGTGGCGACCCCTAACCGGGAAAAGCCGAAAGACACAAACAAAGTCTCTGTTTTACACTATGGTGTTAAGGGGGAAGAGGGACTTGGCTAAAGGAACAATTTTAATACTTGTATTGCTCTTAATAGAACCACCGTCTGTAACTAATCCCTTGCTTCAAACAACCTGATTAATATATAAGGAATGTTTTTGATGCTCTTCATTATACTCAACTGGGATTGCTTGTTTATGCCTTTCAATAAAGGATATCCCATTTTTAACTCAACTGTGGACTACTAACTATTTTTTCTGTGATTATTTTGTAGCACATATTTTACAGTTCGATTTTTATTACATGAACTAGTGCATAACATCACACCCTCACTGCGAAGTTTCTTCTTGGTTTGGTTTAGTGTTTTACAATTCAGTTTCATCTCTTCAGACTATGCTCCTATTCAGAATGTGTGACTACCTTCAGTCTAGGGCCGCAGAGTTTGATGGGGACTCCGAGGAAGACAGTAGTGAACACTCTTGAATCCATCCAGTCTAATTCTTTAGAAGGCGAACAGGTTCAAAAACCCAAGCGTTTCCCTTTTCCCAGATGCTAGGTAGGTTTAGAGATGCATTTGTTTGGAAGCAATCTGGAGCTCTGATGGAGATTGGCAGAGTTTATGATCTTTTTGAAGAAGAGATTCCAATTTTGTGGCTGTTCCTCTCCTCATTTACCGGCCTTAGAAGATGTCTGTAAAACTGCATGTAAAACCACTTTGGCTAGTGAACCAGTTCCTAAAAAGGTTGTGAAGAAATAACAAGGTGTACTCTGATCTTTCTGCCCTCTTTGCTCCTTTGTCAGCTGACCCTGCTGTATTTCTCTATCTGCCAGCTTTTAAGAAGAGATCCTTGACTACTTCTTACCCCAACAGTGCCAGATAATTTTGGCAGGTGGTTATAATCCTAGAGGAAAAAAAATGATGACTTAGTCTAATAATTTGTTCTTCAGAATTTTAAATAATCAAGGCTTCATGTGGAAATTTATTTTACAATGTGCTTACTGTTTAGATGACTTAGCTGCATCTTTGCCTGCTGATCAGAAGTGTTGTATGACTGGGATTGTTTTTTATATGACTCAGGTTTTGAAGAGTGTTTTTGAAGGTGATCACACAATTTCTAGAAATGCAGTTTCCTCTGTTGTAATGAAGTGTGCTACAGTGGTGAGGAAATCATTCTACATTGTGCACCTTATAAACAAAGGTTTGGCATCTAAGTCCAAGGAAGTTATTGTTCCACTGTACTCTGCTTTCATCAAACCTATCATTGAGTATAATGCCCTTTTTGGTATGTACCTAACCAGGTATGTCCAACAATTGGAACGTCCACAAAGGTTCCTCACTAAAAGAATACAGGGCATAAGTAAAATGTCCTATGCAGGCCGCCTCAAGGCCATAACCCTGTATTGTTTCTCCCACAGGCTTTTGAGGAGAGATCTATGCTTGGCATACAAGACATTGTTAGACCCCACTCTAATGGGATCTCCTGCATATCCACAAAACAAAGAGCACTAGAATTACCCATTCTAAAGACTTAAACCTTGTCTGTGATATAAATAGGACCTGCTGGCGAGATAGGTATGTATCCCAGAGACTACCCCATCTTTGGAACAGACTCCCCATCCATGTGAAACAGAGTTCCTCCCTAACCCAATTCAAATGCAACTTGGACAATTGGATGGGAAACAGGAAATTCATCCCTGGTTTGGCACCTACGTCTCTAATGGACATAGGTAACCTGTAAATGGTTCATCTCTGAGGCCCATGCTTACACTTATCAAGGGTATCAGAACTTGTCAGAGATTTGGGATGCATGGATAGGCTTAAAAAGGCTCTTATGGTTATTGGCCTAGTAAACAATTATGAGCCTTTGTTACATAACTGATGTAATAGTAATAATAATTTAATAAAGTTAAATAATTTAATTTCAAAGACATGGATCTGGAGCATTTCTCCCCAGGCCTCCACAGAAAATTGGTTACATTCCAAGTCGGACTTTCATAGGTTCATAGGTAGGTACTAGGCTATTGGCCCAAGGCCCTACGTAAGCCTAGCCAACAAGGTTCCCTGGCTTACACCACCCAAGAAAGTTATTTTCCTGTGCCACTGTCGAGCAGAGACGCAGAAGTGATCCCTGGGGTGTAGTTCCTATTTCTCATCCACTCATCAAGATTTTTCTTGAAGAGTGCTAATGAAGAACTTTGCTTGACATAGATGGGTAGCCTGTTCCAGCGTATGGGAAGTCTCTGGGACAGGATTCTATCCCTCCAGCATGTCCTGTTTATTGTGCTGACAAGATTTAGGTCCCTAGAGCGTGTAGCTCGGAGGGATTGGGATTTGTTTAGGCGTAGCATGTCCAACAGCTCTGGGTTAGACATAGCTTTATACGTTAGGCAGAGATCACCTTGGAGTAGGCGATATGCTATGGAGTAAAGCTAGAGTTTTTTGAGGCAGTCAGTGTAGGGCATCTGTTTGAGGCCAGTAATCCTCTTTGTGAGGTACTTCTGTGGCCTTTCCAGCTGCTGCAGATGTCTTGTGAGTTACATTCCAAAAGGGGCATTGTACTCTGTAATGGGTCTAATGAGTGTCGAGTAGATGGGCACAATGACCTCTTTTTTTCCTGGATGAGAACCCTTTTATGATGAGGTGTGCCATGTATAAGGACTTCCTAACTACTGTGGCGATGTGACTATCAACGGACAGACTACTGTCCACCTGGGTCCCAAGGTCTCTTATCACACATTCGGTGCTGAGTAGACTGCTTTCTATGTAGTAGTTCACGGGTACAGAGTTTTTACCAAAGGGGATGACCATGCACTTTTTGGCATTGAACTTGAGGCCATGGCTCTGACACCAGGCATCTGTCTCAGCGAGGTCCTTCTGTAGGATTTCCATATCATTTGGGGACTCGACTATGGCTCCTAGTTTGCAGTCATCTGCGGACTTCGTTAGCCAGAGGCCTTCTGTGTTAGCCTGTACTTCAGAGACGTAGATACCAAACAGGAGAGGTCCCAGGGCTGAACCCTGTGGTACTCTACTTGTCACTGGTTTGAGGTCAGATTTGGAGTGTGCAACTTTTACAGTGTGGGTTTTGTCAGTGAGCCAGTTGGCAACCCATCTTGTGATATATGGATTTATACCTAGTTTAGTGAGTTTAGCTATAATTCCAGAATGGGGGATGGTGTCAAAAAAGCCTTGGCGAGGTCAAGATAGGCTGTGTGAACCATCTTACCCTCATCTACAGCTTTTGTGACTGCCTCAAAGAAGTCGATCAGGTTCAGGAGGCATGATCTGCCTTTCACAAACCCGAACTGAGTGGGATCCAGAGTTTGGAGATTACCAATGTCTTTGTTTATGAGTTCCATGATGATACGTTCCATGGCCTTGCAGTCCAGGCTCGTCGGGCTAATGGGGCCATAGTTCCCGGGATCAGTGGTGGCTCCCCCTTTGTGGAGTGGGATAACTGTTGCTGTACACCATTCAGTGGGCACAAAGCCTGATGTGAGGCTATGATTGAACATGGTTCTTAGGTGGGGAGCCAGTTCGTTCTGACGTTCATGTAAAATGCAGCCTGGGATGTTGTCCGGTCCCATGGATGCTGTGTTTTTGGCTTTAGAGAGTGCAGCTTTTACCTGCATAGTTGTGATTACAGGGACTCTGCATTCTTCCTGTATAGATATGGGCCCTTTAGGGGGTGTGTGGGGGGGGTAAAGTTAGCACTGAACCTATCTGCCAGGATGTTGGCAGTATCAGTTGGTTCTGTAATTTTCGTGCCATTGTGCTGTAACTCAGAGCAGATCTGGGTGTTGCCATTGAGATTCTTGACATAGCTAGAGAATGCTTTGTAGTTGTCCTTAGAATCAGTGGCGATTTTGTTTTTATAGCTAGCTTTGGAGGATTTTATAAGGGATCTCAGCTTCTTACTGAGGCTGACCAGGGAGCTCCCCCACTCATGGGAGTTTACTCTCTTTTGCAACAATTTCTTCTTTCTGTTGTACAGTTTGTTTATGGCAGGGGACCACCAGATTGGCTTCCTTTTTTTGGAGTATAGCATCTTGGTTCTGTTTGGGATAGCATGATCCATGCACTCGTGTAAGTGCTTATAGAGTGCATTTGTGTAGGATTCAGCAGTTGTAGCTGTATTGTCCATCTGCATGGGTGTCATGAAGTTCACCACTTCTGTCTTAAGAATTATGTTGGCTTTGGAGAAACTTTTTGCCATGAAGTTGGCTTTGGAGAAATTTTTTGCCATGGTTTCCTTAATGGGGGGTGGGGTGGGATGTGGATATCAAGGGTGATTAGCTTATGGTCAGATCGGACCAACGAGGAGTTGACTTCAGGTGTGGAACACCAGTCACTCATGTTGGTAATGACCTTGGTCTAGGATATTGTTGCCCCTGGTGGTAATGCGGATAAGTTGATCCAGGGCATTGGTGTTTAGGAATTCCAGAAAGCGTTGTGTGAAGGAGTTGGTACACGAGTAGTTTTCCAGTTAATGGTGGGCTAGTTGAAATCGCCCATTATTAGGGTGTTTGGTTGAACCCTAATATTTAACAGTACATCAATAAAAGAGAGTGGGAATCCTGGGGCATGGTAGGGGATCTGCAGCAAGCTACAATTTGGATTGCAGTTTTGCCCAGTTAGTTGCACTTGAATACCCTCTGATGCTTTATGTTGAGCAGCTAGCCTGGAGATGTGGATATCCTTAATGAATATGGACACACCTCCCCCTTTGGTGTTCCAGTCCAGGTTACATGGCCGAAAAGTATATGAGTTATAGCCTGATGGTGCATGGGTGCTCTCTGGAGCCTTGAACTAGGTCTCAGTCACTGCACAGATATCAATGTTCTCCATTTTAAGGAGTGCCTCGAGTGAATGCATTTTGAGATTTAGACTTCTAGTATTGAGTAGCATTACCCTCAGTTTTTGCTTGCCTGTTATGGTGGTGAATTTGTCATTTGAACCTTGCCTAAAAAAGGCACTATAGGGGCGGCAAGAGCCTTAGCCAGTATCCGGAATCCCAGGGACGACAGGTGCAGGGCATCTCTGGCAAAGCATCGTGGTCTGTCGACCATGTCATCCCAAGCAGACAGATGCTGGATTCCCTTAGAATGACACCAGAAACTTAGCCAATTGTTTAAGTCAGTCATTTTGTGCTTGTACTGCGGTATCATTCTGGGCGATGGCAGAATGCTACTCAGGGCTAGGGTCATACCTGCCTGGGCTACAAGACCGGAGAGCTCTTCCATATCTCTCTTCATGTAGTCCAGGGAGTTACGTCTCAGGTCGTTCACACCAACATGGACAGTGACAGAGTCATATTTGTACTTGTGGAGTGACCTGAGTGCGTGGGTTATGTGGCGGATCCTGGCACCCAACAGTAACCTTCTCCTTGTTTAGCCTAGTGAGTGAGACATCAGTGTGCCAGACTATAGAGTCACCTATGGCTAGTGTGTTGGATATGTTGTTTTTCCCTTATTGGCTGTGGTTGAGTGGCACACTGAGTCTGTGGGCTGTGTGTCATTTGGGTTGTGTTGGGGGGGGGTGGAAGTTGCTTGTGTTTCTGCTTTAGAGGTCTCTGTTGCTTGGGCAGATTATTATTGAGAGCCTCTGCAAATGTTTTTGTGTTTCTGTGTGTGGATTTTGGTGGTGTAGATTTAGTGAGACTGTGATAAGTGTGTTGTGGTGCAAGTGTTTACCTTCTCCTCTTGAATGTCAAGTTCAGTCTTGGTTGGAGAGAGCTTTACCTCCAGTTTGGCTAGATAAGTGCATCTCTCACAGGTTGTAGTGTTGGGTGGTAGGAGGTGAGGGTTGTCTGTGTACATGAGGCAATTTCTACATTGCCCCAAGATGCCCAGATTCATCAAATAAACAGGAGAATATACTGGGAGGACCCTTGGACATGCGTGAATAAAAAACTATTTTCCTCCAGATAAGCGAGGAGAGTGAGTACAAGAGCTGTTTTTTTCTAAGCAAGTGGTTCCCGGTTAACACATGTTAATTAAATAAAAATAGAATTCTGACTAAAAAGATTTTTGAATGCTTCTTTAAGTTATGAATATGTGTTTGATCTTACTGCTATCCAGATTTTCAAACAGTGGGATGATAGAGATAAGTTGATGTTTGGAGTATCTAGAATCTTACTTCTCCGGTTCTCCCCAAACAAGGCATCCAACTTCAAAAGGCAGAACAAACAAAAATCCCAGCCTAACAAGAGTCAGGGTACTAGAAGGAAATGGCAGAGGAGGAGGATCATGCTTTCAAATCAAGTAAATGGAGTTCTATTCCCAAAAATGATCATTCCCCTGATAAAGAATGACTATAAAAAGACTCAAGACATATCTTCCCTTTTTCTGGGCCCCCCTCCTTTTTCCCCTACCCCCAGGCTTTCACTCAACCTAGCAGCCTGGCCGCATATAGTCTCAGACAAGTGGATGATGTGAATAATTCAGTGAGGATACTCTTGGTTGTGAACAGAGCATTCTGTTTTCTTCACACCCCCCCCCCCCCAACCTGCCAGACCAGACACATCAATTCTGCTGGTACTCCTTCACAATTTGCAAGCAGGGGTTTTAGAACCAGTTCTTGCTTCATAAAAAGGAAACTGATTTTACACCAGAATCTTTGGTACCCAAAAAGTAGCTATCTTGCAGACCAGTGTTAGATTTGTAATACCTAAATACCTTTCTGAAAGTTCCTAAATTAAAAATGCTCACCCTGCAGACAGTCCTACCACTTCTTCAGGACCACTGTTCATGGTGAGTTTACATCTGAAGGATGGTCATCACATTCCATTTGCTGCCAACTTCATACTGAACTTACAAAAGTCCTCTCTCACCCCAGAAGACAAAGTCCTGACTTTTCAGAATGTTTTCAATGATTTTTGTCTTCAAGAAGCTGCCTCCATAACAGAGTTTATCACAACTCCAGATCTCTTTACATCAGTGATCCCCGTAACACCACTGACCAGACTCCAGATGAGAAAGATTCAGTGGTACTTAAGAAATTGCTAGATCCAACACCTGCATAACTTGGAGTTCTATGTATTAGTGCCGAATTTTGTGCAGCAAGAGTAACAGGAGTGGAAGTATTGGATATCTCATTCCAGACCTACCCTTCTCCCTCCAGATCCCAGTTCATCAGTCCAGACAGACTCATCAAATTTTGTATGGGGAGCAGTGCCCATGAGAGTTTAAGTGCAAGGCAAATGGAATCTTTCATATGCTGCAGAGCACGCAGACATCAAAGAAATGTTAGCAGTGATTCAGACCTTAAAATTTTTTCAACAGTTATGGTCTCCAGGTCCTCTTTTATTGGTCACAGGCAACACAACAGTCATGTGGTACTCAAACATGGGGGATTACAAGGTCACGCCCTCTTTGACAGTTGGCAGTGATGGCCTGGGAGCTAGTTTTTACAGCATTTTCGACACTTCAGGCCCCATGCATCCCATCAGAGCAAAACATAATGGCAGACTAAACAGATCCTGGATGGATCCTTAGGAGGTGAAAGTCAGGACAGAGTTATGCCTGGGTTTGGTTCAGATGTGGGGAACACTTCAAACAGTTCTGTTCCCCCCTTTCAAAACAGACAGTTGGAAAAATTGTGTTTGAGGCATCCTTACAGCCATGCTAGGAGGACAGAAGCATTCTATTCAGAAAGAAGTGCCAAATAGTATTATGGTGACCCCTTTTGGCCTTAGAAAGTCTCTCTCTTTCAGTGGAATTGGCTAAGGACAATTACCACAAGCTTCCTCACACTCTGGATCATCTTTTCGGCTCTTCTGGCTTGTCAGTTTTTTGTTGACTGCTACTTCCTTCTACCACCATCGATGCAGTGTTTTTGACGGAAAGTACATTGATGACCTGCTCCCTAGTAATGGTTGGGAGGATTGTAATATACAGTATTTCCTTTGGACTGTCTGTATGGAATGAGGGAGAAATTTGAGCTGAACCTGTCAGCCAAAAGGTTGGCAGTGGCCTTCAGTTCAGTGTTGGGTGATACCATTTACAATAAGTTCTGGACATTGTTGCATATTTCCCTTGAGGTTACGGACACAGCTGTAGAAATCTTTGTGGTTGTGCTTTGCCTGAAAAGCTATTTTTTCTTCAAATGTATCCTTCAAAGTATTAGTTAGCTCTCTTAGCTGCTTGTTTAGATTGGTCAGGGGGCTTTTAGTACGTATGGCTTTATTCCTTCTACACTTAGCCAAGATTTTCGTCTTTTGTTGTATAAATGATTGTTATTGCGATTCCACCAGGGTGGCTTGTCTTTTAAGTTTGTCTTATTCTTAATATGAGTGGGCACAACTCACTCTATACAGCTATCAACGACAGAGGACATTACTTTGGGTAATAAACATCAGCCCCCAAACCCCGTGTTTGTTAATATAAGGTCAAGGATGTTTGTTGTATCCCTGGTAGGAAAATGGACCAGCTATTCCAGGATTAGGAGTTGCTGTACTTGTGCATTAGAAATTGTGCAGGATTCCCAAGCTATAGAGGGATAGTTGAGATCTCCCATGAATATCATATTGGGTTGAAAGTTGAGGGACTCTAGTACATCGAGATAGGTAGTGTGGGTTTCTGGGGACATGTAGGTTGCAAGGATATGGTACAAAACCCTGTTTATGGTGAGTTGCACATGTATAAGTTCCACTGGATCACACAGTTTAACTAGCTTGGATTTGTTTTTGGTTTTAATATAGACTGAGACTCCTCTACCTTTAGTTCCCTGTTGCGCACAGTAGCTGGTCTAAAGGTGTGAAAGGCATTATAACCGTGAATTGCTGGGGTACTCTTCATGACGTTAAACCATGTCTCCATTACTACACAGATGCCTACACTCTTCAGGGACAGGAAGACTTCAGGGAGTGGAGTTTCTTGTTAAGACTTCTAGCATTGAGCAGTACCACCTTCAGATATTCGTTTGTAGGTTCACTTATGTTTGGAGGTTTATCAGTTTGGCATTCCCTAAAAAAGGGCACTATGGAGGTGGAAAAGGTCTTTGCCAATATCCAAAGGCCAAAAGGGATTAAGTGCCAACCATCCATGGCAAAGCAGCATGGTCCGTCAACCATGTCCTCCGAGGCGGTCAAATATTGTACTCCCTTGGATTGACTCTCTGAGAGTGTTCTACCTAAACAAATCCCTTGATACTTAATAGCATTATGCCCCGACAGATAACTGCAGTCCTCTTTTAGGCTGCCTTTATACATGGCATTCACCTCTAAAGCCTGCATCTTGTCTGTCTACTTCAAAACCAGATTATCTCCCAAACTCATCAGCTGCATCTCACAAAACTGTGATGTCCTCCCTAGAATGTGCTATAGTAATCAATACATCATCCACAAACAAACATGCATGCTTTTCTTTGAGTACGTGCCCATCTATATACTTGAATTTCAGCTCTTTCAGCTAAATTGCAAGTAGGTCTCTATACAGAGCAAACAATAAAGAGGAGAAGGAACCATCCCTGCTTTGTACCCTTTCCCAGTTTAAATTTACCTAATAACCTCATTCTTACCTTTACTCTTGCCTTCACACTCTGGTACATCCTGCTGATCACGTCCCCAACCTAAGTATGGAATCCCTATCAGCTTAGAGATTTCCACTCCTCCCTAAGAAACACCTTTTCTGCATCAAGCAGTATTACCAGTTCTTTATCTTTGTGTCCTGTATAGTCAGTAATATTTGTATAACATTATCTACCTTCCTCCATCTTCTCACAAACCCACACTGATGGGCATGAAAAATTCTAGGCAGTATTACTGACAATCTGTTGGCTATATCACCATGAATAATTCTGAGCAATATAACTGCCATAAATACATTATAGTTGTGTATTAGATATGGGGCCTATAGGAAGACAGTAGCCCTGCATTCTACTTCTGTTTATGTATCATGGCGATGAATATGTTTTGACATGAGTCAGGCAGGACACCCCCCCTCCCTTTTAAAACTTCAAGTAATTGTCCCAGACCTGGATTATCTAATTCATTACCTCTGATCAAATCTCCATCAGAATCCTAGGCATTCCTGATTATATGCCCTTTGTCAGTTTGCCCCACACCTCCTCCACCTTTTCTGTCAATACTTCTCTGTCCAGTTATGCCCTTTTCTAGTATCTGTGGTGTGTAAACTTTGTTCCACCAACCTTCATCCACTTCCTCTCCTGTCTCATGATAGTCATTCTTTGTATAACCGCCTAAGTTCTTCCAGTATCTCTGGTAGTCGTCTCACCTCTGCAGACACTGCTGCTCTATTACTATATCTTTCTTTCTCAAGTTTCTGCTGCCTCAGTCTAACTGCCAATGCTCTCGGGGCTTCGGAACTTGTACTGGAATTTGTTTGCACTACATTAGCTCTCTTGGAGTGGAATTTCATATCCAATGCCTCTTGTAACAGTGTTTTAATTTCTATCTCCCTAACTACACCTGTCTCATACCCTTTCCTAATGTTATGCTACAGCTCTTCTAATTCCCTCAGAAACTTCATCCTTCTGTACTTAGATTCCTTCATCTTAGACATAATATATTCTGTCTCCTCCCTGATTTTCCACTTACATTAATCTAAACTTGCCTCATTCCCTGCATGTTCATTCCGCTGCACTTCCTGTGTCATTTTCTGTAAGGACTACGTTTCTTTCACACTTTTCAGAAAATAGCCAGGAAGCCTCCAGTGTCTGTACTTCTCTTTCTGCATCTTCATTTTCAATTCTGTCCTTACAATTGGATGGTATGAGAAAAGAATTGGCTCAACATATGCTGTCCTCAAAGTGGTGTCATTATCTCAGAGTAAAGATGTATGTATGTTTGTGCCTAAGCTCTGTTATATCTGCATTCCCAGTCCTCTGCCCATTCTATTTTTTGGCACATAAGTTGCTAAAAACTTCCCATCTTTCCCCATGATAAACTGTAGAGCCACGCCCTCTCATCGGCTTTCCTTGTGGTAGTATTCCAGTCACCATTTTTTATGCACAGCCCCTCTGGAGCAATTGTGGTATTCACTGGTGTAGCCCTAATCACCACAGGTTGACACCCTTTGTGGCATAGATCCCATCAATTGTCCAGTTCTTTCTCCCTGCAACCAACCTTTAATTCTGGCCATACATCCTTTTTCATCTACTATCAACCTCCACATTCACCTGCAGTCATCTCTTAGCTAAAAGTGACACCCTTCTGCTCCTGTTTCTTTCTCAAGGTGCTTCCACCAGTACCTTGTATTGTACCCTGTTTAATTTCTGATTCTCCCTTCTCTTCTGATGCTTCTACACTAATAACACTGAGTTACTTCTGTTTTCCCTAATATGCAAAAAGGCACTTTCATTACCAGGTTTGTCAACCCATTAATGTTCAAATTAACTATCTGCAGTCCTTGCCTTTAATTATCATCTTCCATAACCATATTCAGGGTCTCTGTTCTTCTGTCCACTCTTGTCTACACATTTTCCACTGTGATCCTTATCTCTTTTGCTTCACTCACTTCTGCCATCTAATCCCTGGTCCCGTTTCCTTTTTTTTTTTTGGACTCTGAAAGTTGTTTTTCTCCTGTAACTCCAGATGAAGCACAACTCCTGCAAATTATATACAGCCTCACTCGCCTTCTAAAATACCCACAAACTATGTAAAAGTTATGATTTGTTTCCATGGATGGAGATAGTTTATCCCCCTCTACCACTTCCAAAATACTCTCTTTCAAGACCCTGAAAGGTGCAAGACTCAAACTTTTCATCAAAAGGGAAGAAAAAATACTTTTTACTTAAATTCTGCTTAACTATTTTAAGTCAAACTTGATGACCTGTGTGTGCTTCTATGCTTTCTGTCAATGGTTTAGCCAAAAAAGTTAACTGTTTGCTTTTTCTTTTACTTTGTTCTGCAACTTTAGTCTTGTAGCTTCTTTTGCAGTTGTGTGAAGATTGTGTATTACTGCAAAATGTTAACATTGTTTATACATTATACTGCATTTCTATTTCCATAAGTTGAATTGCATGTAAAAGGTAGCTTTTTGTATTTTGAACTTAGTCTGAATCCTCAGTCTTGTAGCTTCTTCCACAGTTGTGGCAGGACTGTGATCTACTGCCAAATTTGAGCTTCAATTACTTTATTACAGTGTTACTGGTGAATTTCTGCATAGTCTGGACCCTTTGTCTGCAGTAGGAGTGCAGTAATGTGAATTCTACTTCAGTACTTTTTATAGCTGTATGTATTTGCTTCAAGTTCAATTCAAGTAGTCATGGTGCCATAGTCTGTGGTGGGACTGCAGTAATGGTAATGTTGTGATTTCTGCACCAGGTTTTATGCTTCAGCATTTTTATAGCTATACAAACCTGCTTAAAGTTGCATTGCAGTGCCTTTGTTTATCTTGTTACTGTTATTTACCCTGTTCTTTGTGTCTGCCCCACCGTCCACTGAAGCAATAAGCAAAACATTTGTGAAATCCTAACCATAGGGCTAGAAAACTCCAGTTTGTGTGTAACACGGCTTCCACCCCGTATGATCTGTTTTCCAAGATCCCGTATGATCTGTTTTCCAAGGTCCCCCTCCTATTGTCTGTTGTGCAGCTTTATTAAATACTTTCCCACCCATCGTTTTCCATATATTCATAATACTAAGCGACCACACGACAAAGCAGTATTGAACTTGAATAAATCTCCCTCACTGCAAATTATATCTTGCTCTATTTTCCCAGAGCTCCCATCTGCTTGGCCCCCTCACCACACTGGGGGGGGGTCCTGAGTTAATCCTACTCCATCCTTGGCAGATAAGAGATCTTTTTTGTTTTGCATGCGAGTTAAATGAGGAGTGCTACTGCTTTGTTTTTTTAATTTTACTTTAAAGGCATTTTAAAGGTCCCTAATACTTGAAATTGCCTTGTCAAGGTAGTTTGTTTTATTGTAGCATTACACTTGCAAGCAAGCTTTCATGATGTTTTGTCTCAAGAGGTTAGCAATACCTTTTAGAGAGACAAACACCCAGGAAGTATTTTTATCTGTAGAACATCCCTTAGAACTGAAACCTGTAACTTAGTGTGAAACAAAGTCATTGTGTGGAGATAAGCTTAGAACAGCTAGTTGGCACATTAAACATCACTACTATCAAATCTTAGCACAGTCTAACCTAGTCTAGTGCCAAACCCCAAAGAACACCCAAGAAAACCTCTATATAATCCAGTCAATGACATACAGGTCCGGGCAACATGAATATGCAATTTCCAAATGTCTCTGCAGCCAGCTTGTTAGATATGGGAATCCTGTGACAATGTAGCAGTTGTCTCATGTTCACAGATAACCATTTAAACCTTCAAGAAGCAAACACAGTATGTGAGAGCTGCACATACACAATTTCACTGGAGGCAAAAATCTCGCAAACAAGGTTGTCAAGAGTGCACACAGTACATTCACCTCACACACATACCAACCTATGCTTAGGCACTAAAAAGCAATCTTCCCAAACCTCAAAGACCTCCTAAGCCTGTAGATGACAATGTCTTTCTTGAGAAATATTTAAAGCACTCACCTATCACATTGCATGAAAGTTCTGGAGGGGGTGATAACTAATATGTAGAGTGGTAGAAGATAAGATGGGAAATGAGCAGTCAGATCAGGATGCAGCACAACTGACCCGATATTTACAGTGAGACCGATACTTGAGAAGAAGATAGATATGAGAAATAGTCGAACTGGGCATTCATAGACTTGGTGAAAGCATATGACAAGGTCTAAAGAAAGCTGATTTGGGCAGTCCTGCAATGGTTTGAATTCCCGAAACTTTGGTAGAAGTACTGCAAGCTATGTACAAGGACTCGATGCAAGTTTAGACTCACAGAGGGGTTCCCAGTGGGAGTAGATGTGCATTGTGGTTAACCTCTGAGCTGTTCATACTAGTGATGGAATACATTAGCACACAAGTCTGATGGGACAGATCAACAGTTTCTGTAGTTCAATGATGTGGCATTTCAGGCAGACTCTGTGGAAGAACTTCAGCAAAAAATAGGGGAATAGAATGCAAAACTGAAGGCACATGGGATGAAAATCAGTACATGTAAGACGGTTGCAATGACAGCAAAGAGGGGAAATCAGAAGAAGCTGAAAATTGAAATAGAAGGGAAAATAGTGGAACAGGTTAACAGCTTCAAGTATCTGGGAGGGTGGTTGAGGAGAAGGGAAGTCTAAATTAGGTCAGAGCTAAAATCAGAAGGACTGCAGCCAACTGGCACAGAGTGTTGGGGTAGTGTGTGAAAAAAAAAAGTCAAAGAAGCTGAAAAGTAGCTTGTACAGAACAATGGTACAATCAGTATCTCTGTATGGTACAGAAACCTCACCAGGAAAGGCATAATAGTTGAGGAAGATAGATGTGATGGAGATGACATGCCTGAGATGGATGGTAGGATGCATACTGTGGGACAAAGAAATGAGAACAAAAGACCAGAAGCCAAAGTAGCTCTAATTGCAGAAAAGGTCAAAAAGAACAGATTACAGTGGTACGGGCACATGAGCAGAGGAAAACAGAAGAAAATCTAATGAAGATGATTTGGACAGACAGGAGGAAGGCAAGAGGAAACAAGGGCATCCAGCAAAGAGGCAGATGGATTTTGAGAGACACCACCTATAATAGTCAGGTATGAGATCGCTGTCACTCTACTTGGTATCGTACAGATTGCTAAGGGGTGGTCTGTGTCTCGCCTACAAGGCGATCACTGACCCTGCCATACTAGAGATGCTCCATATCTGTAAGTCTGACTCCTCACGCACTACCCGCTCAGAAGGCCTGAACCTAATATGTGACATTAACAAAACCTGCTGTACAGACCGGTTAGTCTCCCAGAGGCTGCCCCATCTCTGGAATAGACTTCCCATACATGTCAAACAGAGCACCTCGTTGACCCTCTTCAAGCTTAACCATGATGAGAAGATGGGAAACCACAAATTCATCGCAGAGATTCCACTTGTGTCCCTCACTGACAGAGGCAACAGGTGCTGACTGATCTTTCTTTTTGGGAAT
Organism: Protopterus annectens; assembly: GCF_019279795.1. Taxonomy (NCBI): domain Eukaryota; kingdom Metazoa; phylum Chordata; order Ceratodontiformes; family Protopteridae; genus Protopterus; species Protopterus annectens. The sequence continues at coordinate 1,481,513,753 of NC_056732.1, forward strand.
AAACTCTTGGCTAGGCTTGTAAGGACCCCAGGGCCATTAGCCTTGTAACCTCCTATGAGTGTCGATGAAGGTAGTAGATTGGCATTGAATAGGGAGAGATGGTGACAAGTGACACAACACCCTGAGCCCATGTAGAAAATGGGAAAAAGGGGGATGATGAAACAGGATGATGCCCTGGAATTTATCCAGGTACAAATAACCACAGACACAGAGTCTCATACCATATCCTAGCAAGCTATGGGTTATCCTACGTATGTCTAGAATCCCATAGCTTGTACTTAAACCTGCTGGAGACGCTCACCATTAAACCAAATACATATTCATGGGAGATTTTAACTAACCCTGTATAGACTAGGAAAAATATACTTCCTCATTCTTGCAGACACAGCGATTCCTGGACTTTAACACAAATATCCGTGAAAAAAGAGAATGCATACACCCACCAGAGGTTCAAACATACTAGACCTGGTACTCTCCAATACAGAACAGTGCTGCACCCCTCCCCCCTCCATATCACATCCTCACTGTTGTGTCTGGACTACAAAACTGTCTCCTTCTAAATCAAAATCAGCTGTGTAACCTGAACAAACCCTGCAACAATTAAGAATTATTCCAAAGCAAACTTCAGTGCCCCTTCCAACCCTGAATTCACAGTAACTTGTGTGGAATTGTCCATAAAGACCCTCTACAACCATTTAAATGGCTGTATAGAGGCTGCTTTACCTATTAGAAGTAAATTCAAAGCAAACTCTAAAAACAAACAATGGTCAAATCCTAACCTTAATAGGGTATATACCAAAAGGGAAAAAGTCAAGGTTTTAATCAGGAAGAGCAACTCCCATAATGATGGCTCTCTAATTAAACTAAACAGGAAATTAAGAGGGCTAATTAAGTCAAATGAGGCCCATTACAAGGTCAAGATAGACTGACAGGCTAAAGACATTCACAAGGTATTGTACAGCTATGTCTGAAACTGCAAAGGCAGCACACATTAGTGTGCCAAACCAGTGGTCATTGGTGCCATCTGCATTGAGCAGAGCAACATAGCGAATTTGCTGGCTGAAAAATTCAGCTCAAACTTCAACCCCCACCACCGCTTCCCCCTGCCCCCATGAAATACCTACTACCATAACCCTCCCCCAACTATTAACAGGAGCAGCTCCCTAAGGCCAAAAAACAGTCTCAGTGGGCCCTGATAGTATCACGGGATGTCTCCTAAATAGCTTGAAACATGACCTGTCAGGACCATTTGAGTCGCACTTCAACTATAGCCAAAAAACATGCTTTGTAGGACTGTGATGGTTATCCCACTTCACAAGTGTGGACTGTCAACTGACCCTGGAAACTACAGAAATATTAGTCCGATTAGTGTAATATGCAAAGCCATGGAATGATTTGTCATGGAAATGATCAACAAATAAGTAGGCGACTTTCAGACACTGGACCTAACCCAGTTTGGCTTGATCAGGAGAAGGTCATGCCTGCTAAATGTGGTGGACAACTTTGAGAAAGTCCCCAAGGCAGTAGATGAGGGGGAAACTGTGCATACCTCCTACCTGGACCTGGCTAATGCTTTTGATATAAAATACCCCACTCTGGTATAGTTGACAGACTCACCAAACTAGGCATAAATCCCTATATAACTCTGTGGATTGCCATCTGGCTCACATCTAGGATCCCGGACGTCAGAATTCCAGTAAGAGATGACTGCAAACTAGGAGCCATAATCAAAACTTCTAACAATGTGGACATCCTACAAATGGGCCTCACTGAGACAGATGCCTGGTGTCAAAGCCATATATAACTCTGTGGATTGCCAGCTGGCTCACATCTAGGATCCAGGAAGTCAGAATTCCAGTAAGAGATGACTGCAAACTAGGAGCCATAATCAAAACTTCTAATGATGTGGACATCCTACAAAAGAGCCTCACTGAGACAGATGCCTGGTGTCAAAGCCAAAGCATCAAGCTCAGTGCCAAAAAGTGCATTGTCACCCCCTTTGGTAAAAACTCTGTACCCATGAACTACAACATAGGTGGTAGTATACTTAACACCGAAAGTGTGATAAGAGACCTTGGGATACAGGTGGACAGTAGTCTCTCCTTAGATAATCACATCGCCACAGTAGTCAGGAAATCCTTCTATGTGGCACACCTCATCACAAAAGGTTTCTCATCCAGAAAAAAAGAGGTAATTGCTCCCCTCTTCTCATCACTCATTAGGCCCATTATAGAGCACAATGCCTCTTTTGATATATACCTCACAAGACATCTACAACAACTGGAAAGGACGCAGAAATACCTCACAAAGAGGATCACCGGCCTCAAACAGATGCCCTACGCAGACCGTCTCAAAAAAACTCCAACTGTACTCTGTTGCATATCGCCTACTTAGAGGTGATCTCTGCCTAACATACAAAGCTATGTCAAACCCAGAGCTGTTGGACATGCTCCACTTAAAGAAATCCCAATCCCTCCAAGCTACACGCTCTAGGGACTTAAACTTTGTCACCACAATAAACAGAACATGCCGTAGGGATATATTCCTGTCCCAGAGACTTCCCATACTCTGGAACAAACTACCTATGTATAGCAAACAAAGCTCCTCATTAGCACTCTTCAAGAAAAATCTTGATGATTGGATGCAAAATAGGAAATTCACCTCAGGGATCACTTCTGTGGCTCTGCTTGACAATGGCACAGGAAAATAATTTTCTTGGGTGGCAAAAGCCAGGGTGTCTTTTTGGCTGGGCTTGTATAGACCTTAGGGCTGATAGGCCTAATACCTACCTATGAACCTATGAGATCAGTCGCTAGCAGTGTACCCCTCAGGGCTCAGTGCTAGGAGTGCTGCTGTTTGGTGTCTACTTCTCAGAGGTAAAGGCTAATGTGAGGAGGCTTTGGCTGACCAACTAGCAGATGACTGCAAATTGGGAGCTATCAGATCCTGCCCCTGATACAAACATCTTACAACAGGGTCTAACACAGACAAATGACTGGAGACAGTCACAGACTAAATCTCAATGCCAAGAAATGCTTTATAGTGTCTGTGATGGGTCCCTACTCCGGGCCAGCAATCAAGGAGACTCTGTCCACACCACTGACTCCAGTGAGGGACGGTCACTAAGAGCAAAGATAAATACAGTATTTTCAGATGCAGCTCTCTGCATGAAACAGTCTCCCTTAAGAGCACAAAGGGAGCATGCTCCAGATCTGGGGCTGGACTCTCTCTTCAGGTCCACACACACACATCTCCGGAGCTCTGTGTCTCTGTTCCCAGTAGCCGACACACACACAGTTGAATATTTGATTTTCACACACACACAAACACACACACACACACACACACATCCCACCTGGGAAAAGCTGGCACAGATTTACTAGTTGTGCCATTTTCTGCCCAGACTGTAAGGTAATCATGCTGCTACCCTTCTGCTACTCTAGGGCTCTTGTAAAGGGTACCCAATTATGCTATATAAAATTAATACTAATACAAATGGTAGTGTGTGACCAAAGCTGGAAAGCTTTCAGTAGCATCCACATTGTCACTGAAATGAGCACAAGCGCACTCAAGATTTCAAAAATATTATCTAAAGGACCAGCCACAATGAAAGGTATCAAAATATTTAATAATATATAATGAAGCAGAAAACAGGGGAATACTGAATGCAATAAATAGTTCAACAACAGAGATGTAGAAAATAATACAGTTGGATAGTTTCACACAGTTGTAGAAAACAATGTTAAACTATTCTCACTAAATGTCCCTGACTAACTAGAGAATTACTTTTCCCTGACTACTTACTAAGCAAGGCAGGCTGATGTGTGCTGAGTGTCTTACTACAGCAAAAGCCAGGTGATGTCTCTCATGTCTGTATGAATGTGTGAGAAGTCTGTGACAGATCTTTTTTGTCAGGTTCCAAAGAACAAAATGCTGCTGCAAGAGTTCCATCTGGTCACCTAACTCTGGTATAGTACACACTCAGAGCTTTGCCGAGATCTGTTGCAGCATCTGAAAGCTATAAAACAGTTTCAAAAGCTTCTACTCTTACAGGGTAGAAATTAGTTCACTCTAAGGACAATGCAGTAAGATTCTCAGTCCTAGTTTTCCCAGACATTTTTGTCTTTGGCTGCAATCAGACCTGTTAAAACATATACATTTAATCAGTTATAATAATACTGTCTGACCTTCATGTACATCTCTTCTCTGTCCAGCAGGAATTACTGTTGTTTCATTTTAACACAAGCATCTGTACAAATCATTGTGATAGTCAATTGACACAAAATTCTTTACAAAACTCCAGCTAGCTGTGCTGTAATATTTACACATGTGCTGCTCTACTCTCCTTGGCACAGATGCACTACCTCATATCATCATAGTGCCCTTTGAGAAATCTGCCACCTTGGCTAAGTACTTCATCAATAAGACACTGCTAAGAGTTGACCCAGTAGTCAGGGATCTTGGAGGATATGTAGACAGTGATCTGGCCTTTGACTAACATGTGGCCAAGGTAGTAAGAAAATAATTCTGTGTCACCAACCTATAACTAAGAACATTGCATCCAGGTCCAAGGAAGTCACAGTACCCCTTTATTTGCCCCCCTTCAGAATGTACTTGCCCAGACACAGGCAACAGTTGGAATGACCACAAAGGTTTTTAACCAGGAGACTCCAGAGTATAAATGCATTGTTGTATACAGATCGCCTTAAAGCCCTGTCTCTGTACTCTGTTTCATGCAGGTTAGTCAGAGGTGATCTGTACCTGACATGCAAAGCATCCTTGAATCCAGCTATGATGGACCTTGGGCATATCTGAAAAACAGACAGCTTTAGAAACACTAGATCCAAGGATGTAAATATAAGACATACTGTTAAGACATCCATGCACCTCAGAGGTTCCCATGCCCTGGAACAGGCTGTCCATCCATGCGAAACAGAGTCCATCGCTAACCCTGTTTAATTGTAACCTTAACCAGTGGGTGGGAATCAGAAATTCATCTCTGGTTTGACCCCTCCCATTCCTCTAATAGACAAAAGCAGACAATAATGCCCAAACTAACATCCCCCCATAACATCTAGAAACGTCTTGGCTAACATATCCTCCCTTAATAAACACCCATGATATATAGGGACACAACTGAGTTGGATTACACAGCTAGGCTTGTAAAGGCCCGGCTGGTCATTAGCCTAGTATATACTTGTGAAATGCAAAAAAAGAAATGTGTAATATATTTTCAACATTTCACTGTTCCTTTTTCATGTCATGCTTTATCATCATCATCCTTCCTCCTTTGCTGGCAAGTTGGCAACTATAGTATGCATTGTTTATAATCCTACAAACTTAGTATTAGCATAAACATGTTCACACATGCGGGGGTGATGTAACAACAGAATTAATTAGTTCATTTGCATTGAGTAGTCTATCAGTAGTAACCATGTTTTACCATAAATTCAATATTTCAATTAAAATTCAAAACAGTTTTTGCAAAATTAATCTGTCTCTCAAACCTTTTTCAATTTACAGAATAAATGCCAGTGCATCGGCTGACGGTCTCTATCAAATTTATTACTAAGCCAGCTTCCTTCACTGGTCAGTTGCTTACTGCATCAGTCCTTTCCATTTCTGTACTCTGTCCTTATCACTGCAACACCCATGTCTTTGTTCCCCCAGAATGCTTTTATTACCATCTTGAGCTTGTGTAGCAAAGCTACCATGCAGACCCCCCAATGTCTCAAAAGCCAGTCTGACACTGTTCTTTAGTCTCCTTTTCTTTCTCTTTGAAAGCCTGGGAAAGATGTAAGACTTGCACCATTAATTGCCTTCAACTACAGTTGTATATAGCATTCTAATGTCATTGAACAAAAAGTGCAGCTGTATCCCACTTATGAGTGTCCTTTACAGTATTTAACCACTACTATCACAAGGAGCATCATTATGTAGTATAATACAGCCAGGTCACCAGAGATGTGGCTGCTTCCAGTACTTACTTAAAAAATGTCTCCATTGCAGACATCGGTGCCATGGCCACTAAATTACTAGTTCACAACTTCAGTAAGCATTTTTGCTTGGACTGTGACTGGAAGTTAGGCATCCAGACTCCACCTTTTTAACTTTTCTCATCCTCACTTTTGTCCTAGTTTGGCCTCTAAGAAGAATTTTATACCAGTTTAGGTTTCTTCATTTTTACTCATCTACCATGAACAGTGCTGTTAGATGTAAGTGATGAATGCTTATCAAAGCTAATTTTTTGAGGGGAGCAGGCATATTGAAAATAGGAGCAAAGGCCCTTGAAAAATAGAAACTTCCATGTAAAAATCTGGACATCTTAAGTTCCATAAAGTTTGAATACCAAGTAACGTATATTTCACATTTCCAATAGGAATGTGGAATACTACTCAGAAACATGTTTAAAAGTGTGACAAAAATTATAGAAAAATGTAATCACATTATCAGAGACAGTGTAAAATCTGTAGACATTAATGAACCGTATTACAAAATTCTACAATGCAAGCCATTTACTGTTTCACAAAAAGGAATTTATAGTCTTTAAAACTGTGCACCAAACTGAGACAAAGAAAAAAAAAAAAAGAAAAAAAACTCCCCTTGTAATCCATGGATTAAACATCTGAAAGCATGGATAAGCATTTTCCTTCTGTCTCTGCAGCCAGGTTGCTAGAAATAGACATCCTGTTAATATTTAGCAATTGTCATGTGTACAGACAACCACCTATTTCTTAAACATTTGAAAACAGTGAGGGAGTGCTGTCATTACACATGATCACTGGATCCAAGACTCCCACATACAGCCATTACAGTTACGACACAAGTTGTCAGAAACACACAGCACTATGTTCTACTTGCCACTCATAGTAAAGAGCAAGCGCATAGACTCATGTATGCTGGTGAGGCTCTTAAAAGTAATCTGTCCATACCTCGAAGGCCTCCTAGATGCAACTGTAACAACAGGGATCTTCAGCAACTCCACAAATATTTGACCAAACCAACATACACTGTGAAAAACACACACACACACACACACACACACACACACACACACACACACACACACACACACACACTCTCTCTCTCTCTCTCTCTCTCTCTGGTTCAACTCATGGTGTTTCTATGTAAGCCCCTAAGGCAAATATCTACACAAAAAATGTCCTATTCATAGATGATTCCATCGTGAGAGAGAGAAGGAATGTTCCACTCTCTGAGAGGAGCAAGGAAAAGAGGGTCATGGTTAGCTGCCTGTGTCACAAAATGAAATATTACAGTTGTGTAAGTAAACTTATAATAATAGATGTTGAAATGACCGGTGCTACGGTAGTCTAAGCTATATGAGTTATATCCTGCATAGGATATTAAAGCTGGACAGCTTTCAGAGCTTTAGGGCACCTTCCATGCACCTGAAACCTTACACATCTCAAACTGAGCTGACTAAAAGAGAAGTTTCGACACCATACCCTTCAGAACTTTCCTTCTGATGAGAAGAGCAATCCTGTGAGGGGTTATGAGGATTGATGGTTGGCTAATGTTGTTCCATTATTGGGCAAATAAGTTCTCTCAAAGGACGAACCCTTTCACATTATGTTTTTCTTTAATTTAATGTGAAAACAGTTACTTTAATGCTATGAGGAAGTATTTTGTTGACTGTCATATTTTTTATATACCTTTAAAGGGGAGCATACTTTTTAGCATTTGTGATTAAAAGTTGTTGGACAAACTGTGTTTGTTTTACTTTTTGTCCAAAATTGCCTTATTGTTTTATAACTCCACTACTTGATATCCCTATATTTCCTTAGAAGGCATTATTAGGTTACATTTCTTAAATGTTTTTCTTTTTGCCATATCACTGTTTCTAATATTTATAAAATGTGCATAATGTGTTTTTGTATAATTTGCTTTTTCTATGTCATTTTGTTTCTGATATTTCTATAATGTGTATTACTTGCAAATTTTGTTTCATTTTCTATTTGTTACTGCAAAAACTATACTTGGAGCTTTTCTTCCCGGCCCTCCATGGAAAATGGGCTGAATTCAGCCCAGTGGACTTTCCTGGTTAACAAACTATAAATAAATAAATAAATTTTGTGTCTGGGGAAAGTGTTTAAACTGTTTTTTATTGGGCTTTTGTATGAGAAAGTGACTTTTTTCCAACTTTCCTGTTTTACCGACTGTTGCCACTAATCTTTCTTAGGAAACATGCCCTATTTTAATATTGAAAATGGAACAAACTACCTGTCCCTCTGTCCCAGCCACAAAAAGAAAATTAGTTAAGCAGCCTTTGCCACTCACCAGGTTAGTTATTTGCGTCAGCTGTTGATAAGGTAATCTGCTGTGGCCAAAGCTGGTTCTTCAGATCACTCCTCTTTTTCCTTGTATCCCTCTGGTGAATTGACCATATGTCCACTATAGACTGGGGATTAGCTATGTCATTTGTAGCTGTTGGGGTTTCATTAGTGGGCAAGGAAGAATCACTCTATTTGATCATGGGAGGAGGGGCAGGAAATGTGCTGTTGCTGAGCAAGAATTGTTCATTGTTGGAGAATCTGTTACTTGCAACACTAGGTCTGTTAGCCCTAACTTTCTATCAAAAAGAGATGGAAATTAAGCATTTAACTGCTTCTGTGTCAGTTTCTCTGGACATGATTAATTTATGTGGTTTGGCACAAGGGTTTATACAGGCTATTAACCCTTGCCCCAAGATGTTTTTTGGTAAAAGATAAACAGATTTCCGTTTCCCCGAAGAGTTTCAGGATGTTGAATCTGTAGGAGAATGTGAAGGGACAGATGCAGGTTTTTCTCCTCAGGTTTCTGATTCAGATTCTGAGGAGAGTTTAGGTATCTAAATTGTCCTGTGAGAGGATTTTCTTCTATTGATAAGACTGGGTGAAAAGTGTATGCTTCTGCAACTTTGACTTTTTTAGAATTTTGACGTGTCAGACTCCTACGTTAAAGTTTGTACTGATTAACTGTGAAAGTATGAGGAATGTTTTGGCAGCAGTATCCTCGTGTGAAGAGAAGTCTGCTTTGTGTGGTCCAGCTTCTTGTATTTCTCAGGACACTACTCATTCTTTGAAGTGTGTTTATGACTCGTGATACTGCCTTCAGAGCTTTTAACCACTGGTACTGTTTTGAGGAGGTTTGTCTGGCTGCAGTCTTAGAACCCCTGAGAGGATATCAACAATGAATGTTTGAATTCTCCCTTGGATAGAGGACCCCCTGCTGCAGAGGCTAGCAAAAAGTGTGTTGAGAGAAGTAAGCTGATTTGGGGAATATCTCAGATTTTCTTAACCCTTATTCTCTAAATTTTCCAAGTAATATTTTGTTTCATCATCCATTTTTGGCAAGAGACAAAATAAACAGCCCCAGCAGATTTGCTGGCAAGTAGACATTTAAAAAGCATTATCAGTGAAGAAGTTCTAAAAAGAAAGTGAGACGTCAAGGCACAAACTCTGCTATGGTATTGGCTTCAACTATGTTATTTTTGGAAGGGTTGGACTCGTTCTGGAAGTAGCAACTTGGAACTCTGTGCTTACTTTTTACAAAGCACTACAAACTAGATTCCTTTTCCAAGTCTAGGACAGGCTTTGTTAGAACCATTTGCTGCAGGCTCTTGGGCCCTTCACTTTCCACTTCAGGTTGTTCTAAGCTATGGTAATCTACCCACGTACTCTAGTCTACTGCAGCAGTGATCAATATGAAAAACATAGCACAGTTGTGTACTTAAACTTGCCATAATAGTCCAATGATCACTGCTGCAGTAGTCGCTCTTTCCCTCTATCCAGGTGTGGACATGTGTGTGTGTTTTTTTTAGCAATGTTTTCTCACAGCTTAGCCTCTCTTTCGTAGTTGGCATGAGGATTCTGAAGGCTTTGGTGTTTGTTAGTCAGCTCAGTGGTTTGGATGCATGGAAGGTTTCCCGAAGCTTTGGAAGCTGGCTGTTGACCCTTTGCAGGATATAGTCAATTTACCTTTGACTACTGCAGCAGTGATCATTCAGACATTTACCGCTGTTGTAATTTTATTTACACAACTGTTCTATTCCATTATGATAGAAACGGATGTTCAACTCACTAAGCTGAGGAATGGAAAGGGTCATTGTCACCTGCCTGTCTGGGGCCAGGATCAGTCAGATTACGCACGCAGTCTGGTCATTGAACTGCAAGTACCAGTATGACTCTGCCATTCTGCATATGGGTGTAAATGATCTGAGAAGTACCTCTCTGGGCCATATATGAAGAGAGATGGAGCTGTTGGACTTCGTGTTGCAGGCTGGTATGAGCCTAGCATTGAACAGAATTCTGCTTTCTGTTAGGATGATGCCACAGAACATATGTCTCAGTTTTTGGTGTCATTCAAAGGGGGAAACAGTATTTGTCAACTTAGGAGGATATGTTTGCAGACCACTCTGCTTCACCAATGTTAGCCTGCACCTGCACTCTTAAGGCTTTTGAGTATTGGCTAAAACTTTTCCACCTCCATAATACCCTTTTTAGCCAGTGTCACCCTGATAAATCTTCCAGTTTAGCAAAACCAACCCAGGATGATCTAAAGGTACTATTGTCACTGCCAAGAGTCTAGACAAAAAAATTCCACACACTGTGCAAGCTCTCCTCGCCCTGGAGAATGTAGACGTCTGTGTAGTTACTGATGCATGGTTTAAAGCTGTGGAGAGCACCCCAGCAATGCAAGGCTGTAATAATTTTCACACATTTAAACCAGCTGCAGGAAGGAATAAAAGGTGGAGGTGTGTCAGTATTCATTAAAAACAGTCTCATCTCAAGACTGATCAAGCAATATGTCTCATTTGGACTTCTCCAAGCCCAACTCACCATAAGCAAGCAAAGTCCCATACAATATCATTGCAAGCTGTAGGTCCCCTTTTGTGTCCCTGAACACCTGTACCACGTACCTGAATGAGCTGGAGTTGCTCTGCATTTAACACAATGCTGTGCTTCTGGGGAACTTAAACTACTCCGTTATAAACTGGGAAACGTATCACATCTTCCAGTGCTCAGGCCTGCGATTCCTGGACTTAGTCAATACAAATGCTATGGACTAGCTAGTCCATGCAGCCTATAGGGGTGTCAACATCTTCAACCTGATCCTCGCAAACATGAGGGAGCTTTGCAGCACCCCGTGTGTAATGTCCTTGCTTTTCAGGTCTAACCATTAAGCAGTATCCTTTGAAATTAAACTAAAAACCTCTGACACTATCTTAAACCTTGAACATTCAGGAATTATTCCAAAGCAAGCCTCCTAATACTGAGTGATACCCTGGCAGAATTTCAAGCCCCCCCCCCCCCCAAACAGCATAAGCTCTGCTACTCATGCAGAATTTTTCACAGATACCCTATATTATTATGTAAACAGCTGCAATGAAGCAGCTGTACCCACTTGAAATAAGCACAGGACTAACTCAAATAACAAACCACCCTAGTGGGATCTCAGCATTAACGTGTTGTATAACAAAAGGAAGAAAACAGTGGCCAAAACTAAGGAACGTAATGCACAGCCACGTAAGAAACCTTTCATCATACTAAATAAGGAGCTCACAAGTCTTACCAAGTCCACCAAAACCAAGTTTGAGGTAGATAGCCTCACAGTGTTGCAACCTTAAAGGGTAATACACAACAGTGTTGTGAAATTATAGTAAACAGAGTCATCTATACAGAGCTGGAGGATATAGCAAACCTACTGCCTGATACATTTAGCTCCAGTTTTCCCCCACACGCACCTTTCAAGAAATACCTTTGACCATATGTGCCCCAGTGGCTATCACTGGCAAACAAGTCAGTGCGCTCTTCAAGGCAAGAAGTACTGCATCTAAGGGCCCAGATAATATCCTGAGATGACTTCTGAATAGCATGAAACATGACCTATCAAGCCCCCAGAAATCACTGTTGAACCTTAGCATTCTAACCAGCTTCATACCTGTTGAATAGTAGACTGCAACAGTTGTGTCTGCACAAGGGTGGGCCATCTACAAACCAATAGGTCTGATTGGTCCGATGTAAAGCCATGAAAAGAATTATCATGAATGATACAAATTCAGAAGAAACCTTTCAGGACTGGAACCAGCACAGTTTGCTGTCATCAAAGGCAGATTATACCTACTCAACCTGGTGGACTTTTTCAATAAAGTAAGTAAACTGTGGACAACATGGAAACTGTGCACATCTTGACCTGGCATTCAACACTGTCCCCTCTTCGGGCATTGTCAGCAAACTCGCAAAACTGGGAGTAAACCCTTATGTTACCTATTGGATCGGCTAACTAGCTCACAGATGGAACACAGGCAGTCAGGATTAGAGGACTATACCAGCATGCAAAGATCAGTCACTAGAGGAGTTCCACAGCACCCCTTGCTGGGGCTGATCTTTGTTATGTACCTGTTTTTCAGAAGTTAAAGCTATCATCAGAGACTTCAGGTTGAGCATATTTGTGAATGACTGCAAGCTCATAATAATCATAGAATCGCCCCAATGACACTAATATTCTCTGAGAGGGTTTGTCACAAGCCAATAGTTGGTGCCAGAGCTATGGGCGAAAACTGAATGCCAAAAACTGCATAAATTTATCCTCTGGTAAGTCGGCCACTTCATGGAATAACCACGCAGTACACCCCTAAGAGTAGACCCAGTGGCTAGGTATTTGCGAACATATGTAGACAGTGACTTTGCTTTAGACCATTGTGTGTCTACTGTTGTAAAGAAATCATTCTATATTGTGTAACTTACAAACAAAGGGTATGGCATCCAGGTCCAAGGATGTCATCCGTCTGTACTAGGCCCTCATCAGGCCACTCAACAAGTACAATGCTCCTTTCAGTATGCTCCTCACTAGGCATATGCAAAAACTGAAAAGCCTGTAGAGGATCTTTACAAAAAAAGAGTATAAGGTGTTAACCATACCACCTGAAAGTCTTATCTTTGTAATCCGTTTTTGTACTGACTGCTGAGGTGATCTGTGTCTACTTTATAAGACATTGTCTGATGCAGTGAAGTGGACTTGCTACATGTCTGGATGTCTGATACTATTAGAAATACCCGTTTAAAGAGTGTTAAACCTTGTTTGCAACATAAATAGAACATGTTGGAGGGACAGGTACGTACGTCAAAGACTACCCCTACTCTGAAACAGGCTTGCCATCCATTTGAAGCAGAGCTCATCCTTGACCTTATTCAAACCCAACCTGGACCAGTGAATGGGGAACTAGAAATGTACCCTTGGACTGGTACCTGTGCCCCAGTTGGAAAGAGGCAGCTTGTGAGTGCTTTGCCAGCTAAACCCAAATAGATGTCATTGGGTAATTTATCCTGTCATTTATAAATGGGGAAAGATGGCTAGACTTAAAAAGCCCTCCTAGGGACATTTGCCTAGTAATCACCTATGAACTGCACAAGACTTCTTTGCATCGGAGACCATACAGGTGCAACTAACCATAGGCAAAACTGCTATACAACTGGTAGCATGTTACAGACCACACTCCCAATGTCAGGAAACCCACTCAGCCTTCCTGAAGACATTGGAGGATATGAATGTATCACGAAATACCATCATACTGGGAGACTTCAACTACCCTAACATAGATATTGGGTACATTATTCTAGCCCTAACACCCTAGCCCAAAGGTTCCTGGAATTCATAAATTCAAATGCACTGGAACAACTAGTCACCTCTCCCACTAGGGAAGATAATATACTAGACCTGATCATCACAAACATGGGGACAAAATGCTCCACACCGGAGGTATACCCCTCACTAGTGAGATCTGACCACAAACTAATCATCCTGGATATACATATCCCACCTCCACCCCCAGCACAAAAGACCACAGTGAAAAACTTCTCAAAAGCAGACTTCACTCTTCTTAAGACTGAGATGGTATCCTTTAAGCCCACTGGGCCAGTGGATACCACATCCCACAATGCCGAATCCTTCACAAATGCTTTCTATGGACATCCCCAAGAATGCATGGATCATGCAATCCCAAATAAATCCAAGTCCCTCTCCACCAAAGGCAAGCGTCCTGTCTGGTGGACCTCAGCCATAAACAAATTGTATAACAAAAGAAGGAAGCTACTGCATGACAGAGCAAAATCCCATAAAGGGAAGACATATCTGATCAACACTAGCAGAAAACTACGTTCTCCCGTAAAAACATCCAAGGCCAACTTTGAGAGAAAAATCGCTAAGGACACTAAAGATCACCACAAAGCCTTCTTCAGCTATGTTAGAAACCTGGGCGGAAACCCTCAGATATGCTCAGAGTTAGTTCACAACAACAAAAAATACACTGAACCCACAGATAGTGCCAACATTCTGGCTGACGGGTTCAGTGCAAATTTCTCCCCTCCCTCACCCCCAAAAGAAGAAATACTTATCCCAGCTGAATGTAATCTCCCTGTCATCTCAGATGTCCAGGTGAGAGCCGCCCTCAGCAAAGCTAAAAACACAGCATCAATGGGACCTGACGGTATCCCGGGTTGCGTGCTATGTGAACTCCAAGAGGAGCTAAACCCGCACATAAAAATACTATTTAACCTTAGCCTTACTACAGGATATGTACCTGAACACTGGCGTACAGCAACAGTGGTCCCACTCCACAAAGGGGGTACCTCTACAGACCCTGGGAACTACAGCCCCATAAGCTTAACCAGCCTCGTCTGCAAAGCTATGGAAAGAATCATTATGGAACTCGTAAACAGAGACATTGGGGACCTACAGACACTTGACCCCACCCAGTTCGGCTTTGTAAAGGGCAGATCCTGCCTTTTGAACCTGGTTGACTTTTTCGAAACAGTCACTAGAGCCATTGATGAAGGCAAAGCAGTCCATACAGCCTACCTGGACTTGGCTAAGGCCTTCGACACAATACCCCACTCAGGCATCATAGATAAGCTCAACAGCTTAAATGTAAACCCTTATGTCACTAGATGGGTTGCAAACTGGCTAAAGGACAGAACCCATAAAGTTAAAATTGCTGGAGCAATGTCAGACTCAAAGCCAGTCACAAGTGGTGTCCCACAGGGATCTGTCCTGGGACCCCTCTTGTTCGGCATTTATTTCTCAGATGTTAAAGCAAACATGGGAGGGTTGTGGCTGACAAAGTTCGCAGATGACTGCAAACTAGGCACCATAGTCGATAAACCAGCGGACACATACATCCTACAAAAAGGCCTCTCAGAAACGGACAACTGGTGCCGGAGTCATGGCCTTAAACTAAATGCCAAAAAATGTATAGTCATCCCCTTTGGGAAAAACAAAGTACCCACAAATTATCACATAGCAACCCACTGAGTACGGAAAAAGTAATCAGAGACCTAGGGACCCATGTCGACAACGACCTCTCATTTGACACCCACGTTGCCAAAGTGGTTAGAAAAACATTCTACCTTGCACACCTTATCATGAAGGGATTCACATCCAGATCCAAGGATGTCATTGTACCCCTTTACTCCTCCCTCATCAGACCCATGGTTGAGTACAATGCCCCATTTGGTATGTACCTCACCCGGCATTTGCAACAGCTGGAGAGACCACAAAAGTACCTCACCAAGAGGATCAAGGGTCTCCAACATATGTCTTATTCTGCCAGACTAAAGAAACTCTAGCTCTATTCAGTAGCATACTGCCTACTCAGAGGTGATCTCTGCCTGACGTACAAGGCCATGTCCAATCAGGAACTGATGGACATGCTCCACCTCAAAAAATCCAAATCCATCAGAACCACGAGAGCTAAAGACTTAAACCTCGGCACAAGTATGAATAGGACATGCTGGAGGGATAGATTCATAACCCAGAGGCTTCCCATGCTCTGGAACAGGATCCCAGTTCATGTTAGGCAGAGCCCCTCACTGACTCTCTTCAAGAGAAATCTTGATGAGTGGATGGGAGATCGTAGGTTTACCCCAGGGGTCACATCTGTGTCACTACTAGACAGGGGCGCACAGTAAACCAATTCTGTTATATAAGGGGACCTTCACTGTGTCACTACTAGACAGAGGCACAGTATTCTAAATCTATTCTGTGCATTTTGTACCATTTTATGGGGTGGCGAAAGCCACATCACTATGGCTAGGCTTACAAATGCCCCAGGGCAGATAGCCTAGTACTAAACTATGAAACTATGAAACATTGATTGCTAGAGTGAATTATGAATGTTATTTCCACTGGAGGCTGATATTTTGTTCCACATCTTTTTGTGGCCTGATAGTTAACTCTATAATGGTCATAAGATGTTGAGACATCTTAGTGGGGAAAGACGTGTGGCTACATTTAAAAACTGAACTTTCAAGCAGAATTTTTTTTTTAGTAGTGTTTGTTGTAGCACCTTGTATTGTCTTTATTTTAGACAAATTTGGTAACAGGAGTTAAAATGTTAAAAGCACCACTCTTCTGGGCACTATAATACCTGAGTTGTTAAGAAAGTCTATGTATTTCACTATATCTGTATTTTTTTCCGGCTCAAGAGGAATGTCATTAAGTCTCAGGGCTTGAGGATAGCCTGGGTCTCTAACTGATGTATGTTTCTCAAGAAGTTGAACAGATCCTTAGAGAGGGACTTTATAGCAAGAGGATACTCTCAGAAACTCCTGCACCAAATACAACAACCTATCATACAATAAAGGACTAATGGCATGCTCAGAACCCATCACAGCATGAAAGCTCCAAGGACCATGAAAAAGAAGTTATGTCTTACCATAATGTTCCAGCTGTGTTATAGATCTTTATTCATTCATTACTGTTAGGACTTGGGTTCTGCCCTTGAACCTACCCATAATGCCCCTCTCATAGTCTCTTCAGATCGATTTTGCCCACCCTTATAGTATAGAAGTAGTAAGAAAGACAGTAGGAGGCTCTGTCTGAGCAAATTCCTTAACTAAGGAAATCCTAAATTCCACCAGGAGTCCAGGCAGGGGGGAAAGAAGGTGGGAAGTAATGAATGAATAACTATCTACAACACAGATGGAACGTTATGGTAAGACATAACTTCTTTATCTGATGTTGTAAATCTTTATTCATTCCTTACTGTTAGGGCCGAGTCCCCAGCTACTTGAGTCCTGGGTTGCCATAAGGAAGGATATTCTTGAGCACCATAGAACCAAAAGATGCTCGTCCCCTGGAGGCCAAATCCAATTTATAATGAGTGATAAAGGTATGAGGTCTTGCCCAAGTGGCTGCTGCGCAGATACCATCCATAGAGACTCTGGAATGAAAAGCCACAGAAGTAGCCATCAATCTAGTAGAATGAGCCTTTATTCTGGAAGGTAAAGGCAGTTTATTCTGATGGTAGATAAAGGTAATGACGTTTCTAAGCCAAGAAGACAGAGTCACTTTGGAGACAGGCCTACCCAATCTGGGTCTAGCAAAGGCCACAAACAATTGATACGTTTTTCTGAAAGATTTAGTTCTGTCCAAGTAAAAGCGAAGTTGCCTATGAACATCAAGGGTATGCAAAATATATTCCCCTCTGTTTGAATGCTGAGGGAAGAAAACCGGCTGGTCAGTAGATTGGTTAATTGAAAAACCAGAAATTACCTTGGGCAAGAAGGATGGGTCAGTACATAGGGACACTCTTTCGCTAAGAAAAATCAAGTAAGGTCTCTTGACACTCAAGGCCTGCAACTCGAATACTCTTCTCGCTGAGGTAAGGGCTACTAGAATTAGTGTCTTCCAAGACAAACATTTCAAATCACATAAATTAGAAGGTTCGAAAGGAGGGCTTGTTTAACGACTGAAGCACTGAAGTCTATGGGGGGGCTTGACAGGTTTAACATGTAATACTCCTTTCAAGAAGGGTTTACACAGATAGTGTAACATAACAGAAGAATTATTGAATCCATTGTGAAAATTTGCATTAGCTGCTAAATGTACAGTAATTGTCGATGCTGAAGCTCCTGCATGTAATAGGGTAGTCGGCTATTGTAGGATCTTCTGAATAGGCATGGAGAAAGGGTCTATGTCATGATCTTTGGCCCATGTAGAGAACCTAGCCCACTTACTAGAATATATGTTCCTGGTTGAAGGTTTGTGTGAAGCCAAAAGTATCTCACTGACAGGAGATGAAATATCAGGAAGCATGGCAATCATTGGAAGTGGAGAAACCAAGCTGTGAGCTTGAGGCTGTGGAGATTGGGGTGAATCAGTCCCTGAGGGTGAGATAGCAGACCTTAGGATTGATCCAGGATCCACGGGCTGTGAATCAGATGAGGCCATAGGAAAGGGAACCAGACTTGACAGGGCCAATAAGGGGCAATGAGGATCACTTTGCTTCTCAACCTTTGAGCTTTCTTGAGGAATTTTGGGATGAGGGGAACTGGGGGAAAAGTCATACAGCAGACCTGGGGGCCAGTCGTGCGTCAGAGCATCCCTCGGTGACTCCCGCTGAGGGGGGATCAGGGCAAAGTAGCTTCTGCGTTTGTTGTTTGGAGCGGAAGCAAACAGGTCACAGCAAGGCCTGCCCCAATGTCAGAAGATCTGATTCGCTATTATAGGACTGAGGGACCACTCGTGAGGCATCAGGATGTTCCTGCTCAGATTGTCTGCGGTAGGGTTGGAACTCCTGGGAATGTGCGTTGCTGTAAGAAAGAGGTTGGAAGCTATCGCCCCATGCCAAATTCTCATGGCTTCCCAACACAGTGAGTAAGACCTGGTTCTGCCTTATTTATTGATATACTAGATGACTGACATGCCCGATTGAATTGCAATGATCCCGTAAGAGAGGGATGTATGGAATGCTTGCAATGCTAAGAGAACTGCCCTCAATTCCAGGACATTTATGTGCAAATTGGCCTCCTTGGGAGACCAGGTGCTTTGCACTGTCTTTCCCTGGAAATGCCCCCCCCCCCTTTAGCAGCAAAGTGTCCGTGGTCACTGTGGCCCTGGGCTGGGGAAGGCAGAACGGTCAACACCAAAGATCTCTGTTCACCTGTGAGAGAAGAGCTTTGAGCAGCCTATCTGTCCCTGGAGGAGTGGTTTCTGCCCAGAAGTTAGTAATTTATTGGCCATTTTGGGCTAATTTCTCTCTCTTTCATTTCCCTGCTATAAAAACCGCATTTGCACGCCGGGCAGCTAGGGTTAAACTATTCCCGGCTCCACGAAGTCTACTCTTCAATTTTTCCCGTGGAACTAGACAAACTTTCAACTTAAGCACTCAAACCATTCATTTCACAGCCCAGAACTTGCTCAAAACTCATAGCAAGCACTAATTAACCCTACCACTAAACTCCCCCTATACTGTCCGAAAGGACAAGGCTCTCTATTCGTCCCTACCAGCCAACAGTAAAACAGCTCACTTTACCTATTCAGGCATGTCCAAAAGGCAGTTGCAGGTGTACTCTCCAGTCTAACTGGTGAATCTGAGCATTTTGAGGCAATGTTACAACTGCCTCATGTACACAGACAACCCTCTCCTTGTACCACCAAACACTAATATATACAAGAGATGCAGTTGTACAGCCAAACTGGAGGCAAAGCTCTCTCAACCCAAGATTGGAACTGACAGTCAAGAGGAGAAGGGAAATACTTGCAACACACCACCAGTCTCACATAGACCTATTAAACCAACACCGGCAAATAACACACATAAATACACGAAAACATACTCTGAGGCTCTAAGTAAAAATATGCAAAAGCAACAGAGACCTTCCAAGCAATCTCCACACCCCATCACAAACCATGAAACGTATACTTCACATAATCAGTGTGCCATGCAGTCACAGCCCTTAAGGCAAAATAACATACCCAACACACTAGTAATAGGCGACTCTATAGTCAGGCACACTGAGGTCCCACTAACTAGGCTAGACAAGGTGAAGGTTACAGTTAGCTGCCTGTCGAGCCACATAACACAAGCACTCAAATCGCTCCAGCACAAGTACAAGTACAACTCTGTCATTGTTGGTGTGAATGACCTGAGATGTACCTCCTTGGACTATATGAAAAGAGACATGGAAGAGCTCTCTGATCATGTAGCCCAGGCCGGTATGACCCTGACTAGCATCCTGCCCTCACCAAGAATGATGCCACAGTATAAAGAAAAAAATATCAATTTCAACAATTCATTCAAAGAGGATCCAGTATCTGTCCGCCTGGGATGACATGCTCAACAAGCCACATTGCTTCACAAGATATGGCTTGCACCTGTCACCCTTAGGCTTTCGAATACTGGCCAAGGCTTTTGCCATCCTCATAGTGCCTTTTTTAGGCAAGGCTCAAAAGACAAGCCCGCCACCATAAATAGTACAAGTAACCAAAAACTGAGGGTAATGCTACTCCACGCCAGAAGTCTAAACCTCAAAATGCATGGACTCGAGGCACTCCTCAGTCTGGAGAACATCAATATTTGTGCAGTAACAGAAACCTGGTTTAAGGCTCCAGAGAGCACCCCAGCACTACCACACTATAAGAACCCGGACCGAAACACAAAAGTCGGGGGTGTATCCATATTCATCAAGGATACCCACACCTCCATCTTAGTGGCGCAGCACGATGCCTCAGAGATCATCCATGTGCAACTAACAATGGGCAAAACTGCAATTTAAATTGTAGCTTACTACAGATCACCCACCATAACCCAGGGATGCCCGTTCCGCATTTCTGGAGACACTGGAAAATATGAAGGTCCTACCAAACACCCCAACATTGGGTGATTTCAATTACCCAAACATTAACTGGGTACTAACTCCCTTGCCCAGTGCTTCCTAGAATTTATAAACTCGAACGCCCTTGGTCAACTGGTCAACACCCCCACCAGAGGTGACAACATATTGGACCTGGTCATCACCAACATGGGCGACTGGTGTTCCACACCGGAGGTCAGCCCCTCGCTGGTTAGATCAGACCATAGGCTAAATCATTCTGGATATCCATATTCCGCCCCCACCCCCCCAATCAAGGACGCCCATGCCCTGGCCCAGCAATCAAGGAGCCTCAATCCTCACCACTAACACCAGAGAGGGCATCTCATATAGGAGAAAGGCTAACAAATACACACAGTAAAGTGCAATTTCCTTTAACAGCACACAAAGATCACAGTCAGTCTGGGGCCGGTTGCTCCCTTGCTCTCCAGGTCCCCAATAAGACTCCCTACTGGCATAGCTATAGGGTTCAGATCTCAGCCTAGCTGTCAAGCTAACCTCCAGTACCCTCTCTGTCCAACCAGTGCTTCGTGTCCTTGCCCAAGTAGCTGACACATGCACACACTTTGGGATAAGCATTTATACAACTTCACAGACACGCCTGGAAAGGCTGACACAGATTCTCCAGCTGTGCCCCTATGCCCAGACTATACGGTAGTAATTCCTACCACCACCAGCTAATAATTATCAGCTAACCAAAGGCCCTTAAAAGGGTATCCAATTATTACTGTGCAGTATTATTATCCAATTGGTAAGTGTGACTAAACAGTCTTAAGGCTTATTAGAGTGGCTTTGTACAATAAACTGTATAAATATGCAATGTACTCTAGAGCTTAACGTATCTTTACATAAACCAGCCACAGTTGAAAAGGGTTTAAAAATATTTAATAATAAATATCAAAAACACAAAACAATACTACTACACCACAGTGCTATTCAAGAGATCAGAGATCACACAGAAACTTAAAATAATTCAGTAGTACAGTTCTGACATAACAGAAAAACGCTTATTCGAATCTTTACTAATTCCTAGCTATCGCGACAAGAAAACATACTTCTAAAGTAACTTACTTACATAGAGTATAAGCAGTGCTGAGTTGGATAGTTCAATATCAAATTGGTTACGGCCTCTCTCTGAGCAATAGTTTTTAAAATCACTAACAAACATTGCTGCTGGGCCCTCCCAGATTACATCATTCTCAGTTAGTTTCCATTACATCATTTCTTTAACACTTAGCCTGGGTTTCCCAGGCCAACATGCTGCATTATTTAGCAAGCTAACACCTGCTCAGGAAGCTACAACAATAAAAGACATTTCACAAGTACACTCTAGTAATTATTCCTTAAGTTAAAAGAATATAAAGAATGTGCTAGTCTAGACAGAATGACTCCGAGCTCTGGAGATCAAAAGGATCAAAGGATAGATTTGAAATAATTTTAACTTCAAAAGAAAGATTTTAAATGCTTGACTTAGTTTTCCTTACAGCAGATGGCAGTGTTGCTACAATCTTGAAGTTCAACATTTTACAGTATTTTCTTTCATTTAAGAAACAAGCCTGTATTTTACATTTATATTTACAAATGCCAGAATTATGTATCAAATTCTGTTTGACTAGGCCGGAAGCCTTCACCCATCTCTACCAGCCTTCACATTTCTCCCCCCGGAGAACTCAAACTAGTTTTTCAAGTGACCCTTGAGAAACGCCGCTTGAGAGGGTTAGGTCTATCTGAGTGTACCTTACCCCATTCCCTGTCTTGAGAGCCTATCTGCATTGGCATTGGTAATCCCCCTGCGGTGCTGCTCTGACATATCATATGCTTGCAACCCCAGGCTCCATCTTAGCAACTTGGCATTTTGCTGGCTGGCTCTGTTTAACCATATTAGAGGGTTGTGATCTGTTATTACAGTGAATTTTCTTCCATACAGATAAGGCTGACGTTTCCGCAGTGCCCACACTATGGCTAGACATTCCTTTTCTATCGCTGCATAGCATTCCTCCCTGGGTTGGAGCCTATGACTGAGAATAAACCACTGGGTGCTCTTCCCCCTCTGAAGAAATCTGGCTAAGTACAGCCCCCACCCCATGGTTTGAAGCATCCACCTGCACAACAAATACTTTGCTGTATTCTGTACTGGCTAACACAGGGGGTCCTCCCAAAGCTTCTTTAAGCTTCTGGCATGCCTGCTCACATGCTGGGGTCCACACTACCTTATCTAGCCTGTTCGTTCTTGTCAGGTCTGTGAGGGGAGCAGCTATGGTACTATAACTGGGGATGAAGGTGCAGGCCATGTCTGAATGGCTTCCACTTTGGCAGGTTCTGGCCTTATCTTACCACTCCCCACTCTATGTCCTAGGTAGGAGACCTATGCCATACCCACCTGACATTTGCTCGGCTTAATGGTCAACCCTGCCCTCTGTTGTCTGCCCAGCACCTCCCTAACATGCTGAAAGTGCTCTGGGCAGGAATGGCTGTAGATGGCAATATTGTTTAGGTGAGCAAGGGCAAACCCTCCTGCTCCTGCTAGGATATTATCTCCAAGTCTCTGGAAAGTCGCTGGGGCATTCTTCATCCCAAAGGGCATCTTTATGAACTCATACAAGCCAAAAGGAGTCACAAAGGCTGACTTCTCTGTAGCACTCTGAGTCAAGTGCACCTGCCAGTAACCCTTGGTAAGATCAGTGGGTTGTAAGATACTTAGCCCCACCCAGCTGCTCTAGGGCCTCATCTGTCCTAGGCATGGGGTAAGCAACCGACCCTGTATGAATATTTAATTTCCTGTAATCCACACAGAACTTGGTGCTGCCATCCTTCTTTGGCACCAGCACCACTGGGGAGGCCCAGGGACTGTTGGATTCTTGAATCACCCCTAGTTCCAACATCTCCTGTAGCTCTTCCCTCAGAGTCTGTCTGACTCTCTCAGGCACCCTATACGGGGCCTGCCTAATAGACCTTTGGGGTCCTGTATCCACCTGGTGCTGCACCAGGTGGGTAGACCCTAGTTTCCCAGTGAACATGTCCCCAAATTCCTGCAACACTGCTTGGATTTCTCGAACCTGGGTAGGCGATAGCTGCTGGGATAGTGCTACCCCTTCCACTGAGGTGTCAGCCCAAGCCTCACTGAGGAGATCAGTCCTCAGATCTCTCTCAGACTCCTCCTGCAATCCACTGCAAATTCTCAGCACAAGGGCCTCCCTATCAGGGTAAGGTTTCATCATGTTAACATGGTACAGTTTGTGCCCCTGCCATCTGCTTAGCAGTTCCACCATGTAGTTAACATCACTTACCTTTCTTACCACCTTGTAGTGCCCCTCCCAAGCTGCTTGCAGTTTGTTGTGTCTTAAAGGAATGAGAACCATTACCTGCTGCCCCACAACATACTCTCTAGCTCGAGTATTCCTATCATATCACACCTTTTTCTGTTGTTGGGCTTCTGCCAGGTTCTCCTGGACCAAGCCCATGAGTTCCCTGAGCCTTGCCATGAGATTTAAGATGTATGCCACAACAGACTCCTTGTGAGACTCGCACTTACCTTCCCACTCATCTCGAATTAAATCTAGAGGTCCCCTCACCCTGTGCCCATACAGCAACTCAAAGGGTGAAAAACCTGTGGATTCCTGGGGAACCTCCCTGTAAGCAAACAACAGATGGGGCAAATATTTGTCCCACTCCCTCTTAAACTGATCTGCAAATGCCAGTAGCATGGACTTGATTGTAGAGTTTAACCTCTCAACAAGACCATTAGTCTGGGAATGGTAGGGGGTGGTCTTCATGTGCTTCACCCCACAGGACTTCCACAGACAAGCCAGCAAGTCTGACAAGAAATCGACACCTCTGTCAGACAGTATTTCCTTTGGGAAATCTACCCTGCTTGAAAATCTCTAACAAAGCATTTGCCACCTTCTCTGCCTCAATGGAGGACAAAGCCACTGCCTCGGGGTATTGTGTAACATAATCCACTACCACTAGGATATACTTTTTCCCTGTGGAACTTGGGGTACTCAGAGGACCCACAATATCCATAGCTGCCCTCTGAAATGGCTCCTCAGTCACAGGCAAAGGCATCAAAGGAGCCCTCACCTTGTCTCCTGCCTTGCATACCTTTTGGCACTTTTCACAGGTCCTGCAGTACCTTGTTACATCTCTGGAAATTCCAGGCCAGTAGAAATTTTGCATAATATGCCTCTTTGTATGTTTTATGCCCATATGACCTGCAAAGGGAATATTATGGGCTGTGGCTAGAAGTGCCAGATGGTAGGCTCTAGGCACTACCAACTGCTGTACTCTCTCACCTTCTAGCCCTCCCTCAGGGATCCACTCTCTGTGCAGTAACCCTTTGTCCCAGTATACAGATTCCCCCTTTCCTTGAGAATCAGGTGCCTCCCTAGCTACCTGCCTCAGGCCTTGCAATGTAGGGTCTGAGAGCTGAGCCTGTCTCAAGTCTCTCCTTGTAACCCTTCCCAGCTCCCCTTCCACAGGAAGTCTGGCATCATCTGACAGCTGTGTCTGACTGTCAGCCTAGGTACTACTACTCACCTCTAACTGTGCAGTTACCCTGTCCAAGGGAACATCAGTACCTACAAGCAGCTGTGGCTTACCTTCAGTCTCACTCCTACAGCGTAGCTCACTCCCTGAAGTAGCCACCTCACCAGTCTTGGCTGCAAGTATGCAGTCTGTCTGGGTCTCACCCAGGCTACCAGACCCATATGCTTGTCTCCTAGCCTGACCACGTACAACTGCATAAGCACATGGTACTGCCTCATCCAAATCCTTCCCTCTCAGGACATCTGCAGGGGGTGGTAGTTTAGTAACCCTGTTGTCTCAAGACAACCTACTATTGGCATTTTCTTTCTCACTTACTGGCTCCCTCACCCTTGGTTCCCCACCTTGCCTCCAAGGACACCTGTATGGCACATGGCCACACTGGTTGCATTCAAAACATTTAACCCTAGCTCCTGGACGTGTACCTGGACTAGTGGCTTCTCCTGCTACTGGCAGATTCTGTTGGGGCAGTCTGTGCTGCCCACCATGGGTTCCTTTAGACCCATGAGCAGTACTGGGGTCCCCTTCCTGTGCAGGGCTGCCCTACTGGCCAGGTATAGGTCTCCCTTCTTCCCCAACTCATCTGAAGTAGCACAGTCTAGCAGCTAACCAGATCCTCATGTCCTTAGGCAAAGTGCTAAGGGCTTGTTCCCTCACCAAAAGGTCTGCCAGCCCTTCAAAGGTGGTGACCTGACATCCACTCACCCAGCTGTGAAAATAAGTTCCCAGTTCAGCAACATATTCCCACACACTTTCATCTGCCTTGCGGCTATACTCACAAAACGTTTTCCTATACATTTCAGGTGTTGGCTTAAAACATTCTAGAAGACATTTTTGTATAGCAGTATAATCAAACAGACAGCGTCAGGCATTTTTGACAAAAGAGTTACAGCTTTCCCATGGAGTAAGGGGGTCAGGAACCATACCAAGAGCCTTTGGTCAACACTATACTGTTTGCATACCCTCTCAAACATACGAATGAAACTATCAAAATGATCCCTTTCTTTAAATTGCGGAAGGAATTTACTGACCTGTTGTGCTTCTAGGGTCCAGCTACTCCCTTTCCCATTACCTCCATTACTCTGGTGAAGAGTCAACATTTCCCTCTCATGCTTCCTCTGATGCTCCTTTTCTTGGGCTTCTATCTCCAAACGCCTGGCCTCCAACTCAAGTCTCTTTAGCTCCAGCTGGATTTTTAAGTCCATTGCAGAAAGGTTGAGCTGTCCATTCTTTGAGGATATTGCATCTCCACTGCCAGTCTGATTGTCCTCCTGGATGCTGTTTTCTGATGCAGCTGTAACCAAGGCTGCATTCAGGTCTGCCTTAGTGAGGTTTCCATGCACCAGTCCCCTAGCCTGGACATGTCCACCAGTTGGCTCCTTGTCAGCTTTCCATACTCCTCTGCTGACATGCTGCCGGCTCACCCTGACTAACTATGCTAACCAAAGAAATAAAACAGTTGTGATCTGAACTCTGAGTATTCACTGCGTGGCTGTTTGAGTACATAACACCTTCAGAGATCACTGTACATAAGCTACAGGATTGACTCTAGCCTCACCACTACAAGCCAATTAGTATTTGCCAATTAATTAATATGTGATGTGGATATTCCACTAATGCCCACCAGTTAGTAAGTTTAGTGGATCCCACCACTGCAAGCCAATTAATATGTGAGGATATCCCAACCACTGCCACCAGTTAATATGTGATGCCTGTGCCCTGGCCCAGCAATCAAGTAGCCTCAATCCTCACCACTAACACCAGAGAGGGCGTCTCATATAGGAGAAAGGATAACAAACACACATAGTAAAGTGCAATTTCCCTTAACAGCACACAGAGATCACAGTCAGTCTGGGTCTGGTTGCTCCCTTGCTCTCCAGATCCCCAATAACACTCGCCACTGGCACAGCTATAGGGTCCAGATCTCAGCCTAGCTGGCAAGCTAACCTCCAGTACCCTCTCTGTCTAACCAGTGCTTCGTGTCCCTGCCCAAGTAGCTGACACACGCACACACTTTGGGATAAGTATTTGTACAACTTCACAGACATTCATGGGAAAGGCTGACACAGATTCTCCAGCTGTGCCCCTATGCCCAGACTATACGGTAGTAATTCCTGCCACCACCAGCTAATAATCATCAGCTTCCCAAAGGCCCTTAAAAAGAGTGTCCAATTATTACTGTGCAATATTATCCAATTGGTAAGTGTGACTAAACAGTCTTGAGGCTTATTAGAGTGGCTTTGTACAATTAACTCTATAAATATGCAATTACTCTAGAGCTTAACTTATCTCTACATAAACCAGCTACAGTTGAAAAGGGTTTAAAAATATTTAATAATAAATACCAAAAACACATGACAATACTACTACACCGCGTTGCTATTCAAGAGTTCAGAGATCACACAGAAACTTAAAATAATTCAGTAGTACAGTTCTGACATAACAGAAAAACACTTAGTCTAATCTTGTCTAATTCCTAGCTGTTGGTACAAGAAAACATACTTCTAAAGTAACTTACTTACATAGAGCATAAGCACTGCTGAGTTGGATAGTCCAAGATCAAAATGCTTAGTCTCTCTGAGCAATAGTTTTTTTAAATCACTAACAAACATTTCTGCTGGACCCTCCCAGATTACATCATTCTCAGTTAGTTTCCATTACATCATTTCTTTAACACTTGGCCTGGGGTTCCCAGGCCAACATGCTACCTTATTTAGCATGCTAACACCTGCACAGGAAGCTACAACAGTAAAAGACATTTCACATGTACACTAGTAATTATTCCTTAAGTTAAAACAATATAAAGAATGTGCTAGTCCAGACAGAATGACTCCGAGCTCTGGAGATCAAAAGAATCAAAGGACAGATTTGAAATAATTTTAACTTCAAAAGAAAGATTTTAAATGCTTGACTTAGTTTTCCTTACAGCAGATGGCAGTGTTGCTACAATCTTGAAGTTCAGCATTTTACAGTATTTTCTTTCATTTAAGAACAAGCCTGTATTTTACATTTATATTTACAAGTGCCAGAATTATGTATCAGATTCTGACTAGGCTGGCAGCCTTCACCCCATCTCTACCAGTCTTCACAGAAACCACCGTGAAAAACTTTCAAAAGCAAACTTCACGTTACTCAAGACTGAGGTGGAAAGTTTCACAGCCCCCATGCTCAAGGATAACGTTGTCCAAGCTGCTGAATCCCTTACAAAGTGACTCTATGAGCACCTGCAAGAATGCATGGATTGTGCTATCCCAAGCAAAACCAAGACTCACTCGTCCAAGAAAAGGAAACCAGTTTGGTGCACCCCTGCCATAAACAAGCTATACAATAGAAGGAGGAAACTAGTACAGAAGAGAGTAAAATCCCAAGAAGGAAAGACATCCCTCATCATTATTAGCAAGAAACTATGATCCCTCATAAAATCATCCAAGGCTAGCTTTGAAAGAAAAATTGCCAAGGACTCCAAAGATAACCACAAAGCATTCTTCAGCTATGTCAAGAACTTAGGTGGAAACTCTCAGATCTGCTCTGAGTTAGTGCAGAATGGCACAAAATACACTGAACCGACTGATATTGCCGACATTCTGGCAGACAGATTTAGTGCAAACTTCTCCCCCCTCACTCCCAAAAGGGCCCATAACCATACCAGAAGAATGTAGAGCCCCGGCAATCACTGACACACAGGTTAAAATAGCCCTATCCAAAGCCAAAAACACATCTTCAATGGGACCGGACGGTGTCCCAGGCTGTGTTTTACATGAGCTCCAAAATGAACTAACCCCCCACCTAAACACACTGTTCAAACTTAGCCTCTCTACAAGCTACGTACCCATAGAGTGGCGCACAGCAGCAGTTTTTCCGCTCCACAAAGGTGGAGCCACAACGGACCTCGGGAACTATCGCCCTATAAGCTTGACAAGCCTGGTCTGCAAGGCTATGGAGAGCATCATCATGGAACTCATTGACAGAGACATTGGGAACCTCCAAGCACTGGATCCTACCCAGTTTGACTTTGTTAAAGGCAGATCATACCTCCTAAATCTGATGGACTTCTTTGAGACAGTTACCAAGGCTTTAGACAAGGGAAAGGAGGTCTACACACCCTACCTAGACCTCGCAAAGGCTTTCGACACCATTCCCCATTCTGGTATTATAGACAAGCTCACCAGTCTGAACTTAAACCCCTATTTCAAAAGAAGGGTTGCCATTTGGCTCAAGGATAGAACCCACATGGTGAGAGTTGCAGGCTCTAGGCCTGACTCTGAACCGGTTACAAGTGGCATCCCCCAGGGCTCAGTCCTGGATCCTCTCCTGTTTGGTATATACTTCTCAGAGGTACAGGCAAGCACAGGAGGACTATGGCTGACCAAGTTCACAGACGACTGTAAACTGGGGGCCATAATTGACTCTCTGGCTGATAGACATCCTCCAGACGGATACCTGGTGTCAAAATCATGGCCTCAAGCTAAATCCCAAAAAGTACATAATCATCCCCTTTGGAATGAACAAAGTACCCACAAACTACCACATACATGGTAGTCCCCTAAATACAGAAAATGTAATAAGGGATCTGGGGACCCAAGTAGATAGTACTCTCTCCTTTGATAATCATATTGCCAAGGTGGTTAGAAAATCCTTCTATGTGGCCCACCTAATCACAAAAGGGTTCGCATCTGTAACAAAAGAAGTTATTGTGCCCCTCTACTCATCACTCATCAGACCCATCATATAGAGTACAATGCCCCATTTGGAATGTACCTTACAAGACACCTGCAACAGCTGGATAGACCACAAAAGTACCTCACCAAGAGGATTACTGGCCTCAAACAGATGCCCTATGCAGCCCGACTGAAGAAACTCCAGCTGTACTTGGTTGCATACTGCTTGCTCAGAGGTGATGTCTGCTTGACATAGAAGGCCATGTCCATCCCAGAATTCATGGACATGATCCACCTAAAAAAAAAAAAAAAAAACAAATCCATGAGAGCCACACACTCTAGGGATCTAAACCTCACCACAGTGACAAATAAGACGTGTTGGAGGGATAGATTCCTGTCCCAGAGACTCCCCATGCTTTGAAACAGGATTCCAATCTACATTAGGCAGAGCCCCTCACTAACACTCTTCAAGAGAAACCTTGACGACTGGATGGGAAACAGAAAATTTACACCGCGGATCACTGCAGTGGCTCTGCTGGACAGAATCACAGGGAACTAATCGCTGTGCTGGACAGAGGCACAGGGAACTAATCTAAGGGGGTGGCGAAAGCCAACACATTCTGGCTACGCTTATAGATGCCCTCGGGCAGATAGCCTAGTACTTACCTATGAACATATTTGATTCTGGCTTCATCCTCCAAGGCATTTCTTTCTTGCAAAAATTTGTAAGGCATTGCAGATGGTTGAGTGGATGGGTTAAGATCGACTATTGTGATGAAAGGAGCCACTGTACTATTCTCATGTGCAACCTCGTCAGTGGATCTAAGGTAATGGTTGCTGCCATAGATCCCAATAGCTGTAGTACAAGGCGTGCTGGTACAAAAGCCTGTTGGAGGAGGACTTGAATCTGGCTTCTTATTTTTGAGAGCCTGTGAGGAGGAAGGGAAGCTTGACAGGATGTTGTTTCGAAGATCACTCCAATAAATTCCATTGTTTTTGTTGGGGACATTTGAGATTTTTCCATGTTGATCGTAATACCTAAGCAAAGAGCAAGGCCTTGAGTGTAGGGGAGACTGTGAATGAGAAGATTCCTGGTCGTGGCGGTAAGGAGCCAATCTTCTAGGTACGGAAACACCTGGAATCCTTGTAGTCAAAGATGAGCTACTACGACTGCCATACATTTGGTGAACAGTCTGGGGGCTGTCGAAAGACTGAATGGCAGTGCCCTGAACTAGTAGTGATTGGCTCCCAGCTGGAAGCGAAGAAATCTCCGGGAGCATTTGTCCATCTTTATGTGGTAATACTCATCCTGCAGATCTATAGAGCACATCCAGTTGTCCTTCCCTAGAAAGGGGAGGATGGACTGTACTGTGACCATCCGGAATTTTTGAGGTTTTATGAATTTGTTTAGTAAGCTGAGATCCAGGATTGGTCTCCAGTCCCCTGTCTTTTTTAGCACTAAAAATAACCTAGAGTACAAACCAGATCCTCTCTGGTCTGGTGGGCCTGGCTGGATAACTGCTACCTCCCTCTGACTGGGTGGAACATCGGGGATTCGTTTGATGTTTGGGAGTAAGATCAACTGGGATATGATAGCCTCTGGATATTATTCTCTGCACCCATGCATCCGTAGTGATGAGTTGCCAGGCTTGTAGGTGCAGAGAAAATCGACCCCGACTGCTTCCAGAGGAAAGCAATTGAGCCGCTGCTCAGGAGCGCTGGCAGGATCGGCCGGAGAAGGAATCTCTAGCGCCCTGATTGCGCGGACCCCCTCTGCCCTGAAAGGGGCATCTTCTAGATGAGTTGCCCCCTCTGCCCCAGGGGGATTGCTCACCACGAGTGTCACAAAAAGATCCTTGGGACTTCTTGAACCACAATTTTCCTCCCCACTGGTTCCTGGACTAGGATCTCTGGGGGGTGGAAAAATGTATACCCACAGCAGACAGGGGTCTTTCCATCTTTCTCACTTCTTGATGGTGTTTCTCTTACTTTGGGACCAAAAAGGGAAGATTCGTCAACAGGCGCTTTGATGAAGGAAGATTTAGAGGAGTCTGCAAAATCTCACAAACGCATCCATGCATGCCGTCTCATGACGTTGCCTGATGCAGCTGCTCGAGCTGCCCCCTCGGTGGTGTGAGAGGTCAAGCTCATCGAGGAGTTCGAGGTAGATTCCAGGGTACCCAGCTGCAAGGCGACAGTGTCACGTACCTCGTTAGGCAGTGTCCCCACCAAAGAGGCAGACATTTCTGAAATTAGGTCTCTTTGGAGGCAAGTAAAGTGTGCCAGATAGTTCAGCAATCGAATGGCAAAGGTTGCAGAAGCATAGGTCCGCTTCCCCAGTCTGTTCATAGCCCAAGACTCCCTGTTTTGGGGATGAACAGTGGAACTATCTTCTGCCACTTCCCTCTTGGTGGCCACCGCCATGACCATGGAATTAACTACTAACTGCTTGGACCAACTGGGCTGGGTCTTCAGGGGTGGATAAAATTTTGTCTGGCCTCCGGGGGGACAGGTTCTACATTGTCTTCCAGGCATGCTGCACAATCAGTTTAACAAGCTCATCCACAGGTGGGGTCACCCAGGAAGTAGATGGCTGAGCACGGAAGGCCTGCAAGAACACCAATTCCTCCGAAGAAGGGTTAGAGGACTTTGTCTCCCCTGTGTTTGAGGATCTCGAGAATGTCTCCAAATGAGATGTCATTGGGGGAGATTGTGGGGACCCTTCTCCCTCATCGCAGTCGGTGTCCTCAGTGATAAGATTCCTCAAGGGAATCGAGGTGCTTCCTCTTGCACTGTTTCATTTGGGGTGGCTCCCCAGTGGGATCTTCTGAGGATGACTCCACAGAAAGGGTTCCCTTCAAGGGAAGGTCTTGCGGCTCCCGTGCTCGGTATCCCAGAGTAGGTGGTTGGGACAGCTGCATGCTAGAGGG